>NW_012267394.1:246359-246906 GCF_000151885.1 Dipodomys ordii | reverse complement strand
TCTATGTGAAGTCTTTTGAGGAACCTCCATACTGCTTTCCAAAGTGGTTGAACAAGTTCACATTACCAACAACAATGAAGTAAGGTTCCCTTCTGTCCACAACCCCTCCAGCATCTGTTGTTGTTATTGTTCTTGATTTTTGCCATTCTAACTGGCGTGAGGTGGTATCACAATGTTGTTTTGATTTGCATTTCTTTTAAGACTAGGAATGTTGAGCATTTTTTCATGTGTCTATTGGCCATCCTTCTTTCTTCTTCAGAGAAATTTCTCTTTAAGTCTTTAGCCCACTTATTTATTGGGCAGTTGTTTCTTTTATGATTTGTTGTTGGGGGATTTAATTTTTTGAGTTCCAAGTGTATTTTAGATATGAGACACTTGTCTGTTTTATGGCTAGTGAAGATCTTCTCCCAAGCTGTGGACTTTCTATTGATCTTGCTAGGTATGTCCTTTGTCTTGCAGAAGCACTGCAAATTCATGCAATTCCATTTGTCCAACCTTTCTATGATTTGTTGTGTTTCCGGGTCTCTATTCAGAAAATTTCGGCCTG
>NW_012267394.1:232608-246309 GCF_000151885.1 Dipodomys ordii | reverse complement strand
TTTCTTTCATGCATGTGTTTCTAATACATTTATAAGATTATCTCTTTGTTGCTTTGTATGTCCCTCCCCCACAGTATAACCCCTGCTTTCACCCCTGCTTTCCCTATATTTGATTTCAGTTTAACTTGTGGAGGAGATGGGGAAAAACCAGTTGTTTAAGGATACAGGTGGACCTGTTGCAACAATGAAAAGTATATGTTGTCATGTCGAAAAGGAGCTTTACAATGTCGGTGCCGGGTGGGGAGGGGGTCGGGAGGAGGGGGGAAGGAGAAGGATTGGGATTGGGGGGGGAGGGTGGAGGCTGAGAAGGGATGTGAAGTGTAAACAAAGGAGTAGGCTGCAATGCTTGTAAGAAATGTTCGCATTATCCTGCCCATGTAATTGTAACCCCTCTGTACAGTATGTTCACAAATAAAATTAAATTAAATTAAAAAAAAACATAAGCCAAATTTTTAGGCAAGTTCTCTACCATTTGAGGAACACTTCCAGCCCTTTTGGGTTTTACTTTTTAGAGCAGACTCTCATTTTTCTTTAATGTTGGTGCTAGGACTTCGACTTATAGCCTTTTGCTCTTGCTCAGTTTTTTTTTTCCTCTCATGATTTATAGCCTTGAGCTAGCCATGCGTCCACTTCATGCTTTTTTATGGTTAACTGGAAATAAGAGTATCAAGAATTTGTCTGCTTTGAACGGAGATTGTTTTGTCTCAGCTTTCTGTGCATTTGGAGTACAAGTGTGAATCACTGGTACCTACTAGTTCTTGGAATTGACTGGAGCCAGCAGGGGATAACGGTCTTCTCATCCATGTCTCCCGCATAACTGAGATTACAAGCATACACCAACATTAATTTATAGACTATTGGTTTATAAAATATTCCAGAAATTTCCCGTATAGCCTACGGATCTCACCCTATCCTCTAAGGACAAACACATCTGTTTATTTTTCCACCACTATAATTTTTTTCTGTTTTAGATTTATACATAGATGTAATAATACATATAATCAAAAAAATACATATAATCTTTTTAAGGGTGTTTCATGAATAGATGGATTTTATTTTTATCCATACTTTTGACATTTATCAATAGTGAATTGTTTCATTACTGATAGTATTTCTTTGTATATGTATGCCATAGTCATTACTTTTCTTATTCCTAATGCTCCCCAGAGTTTTTTCCATTATAAACAAAGCTTCAATAAACATTTTGGTCAATAGAGCATAGGGAAATTTCCACTTTGGTCTCCATCACCTGCTGTACATTTGCTTTATTGCTCCCTTTTCTTATGTGTAGAGAGCATCTGCTACATGATTGTAACCAATAGGTTCACAAAGCGATAATATGTCATTCTCATGATTTCTTTAGGACCGGACTTGTGGCTCAAGGGATAGTTTGCTTGTCTAGCTTGTGATACCTAGAACAGAAAGGAAGAAAACGAAAGAAATAAAAGGGGAGAAATGAAAGAAAAAAAGAAAAAGATAAAGCAAAGCAAAGAAAAAGAAACTTCATCCTTCTGCTCCACATCCACAACCATAGGACACTGTTACTTCCTAAAACTTGAATAAGACGTGAATTGGAGTCTTTCCTAATTGAGCTTCAAAGTGAAAAAATGTGTCCCAGATGAAATTGTGATTCCAAACCGCAAGCAGAGGACCCACTAATGTATGTTTAGGTCCCTGACCCACCAAATCTGTCAATAAATATGTTTTTAGGCCACTAAATCTGTGGCTGTTATTTGTCAATATATATATATATATATATATAATATTTTTATGTATTAGGTATAATACTATTTTTATACTAGTTAATTTGTGAACATAGGTTTTCATTTCTTGTCTAGTTGTAGAAGATTTATGCTTGGATTTATAAGAAATTTTACTTTAATAAATATATTAACTAGGGTTTTCCAGAGCGAAAGAACTCATATACTCTGCATATAGACATACAAAAGGAGATTTATTACAGAATTGGCTTATGCAGCTATGGAAGCTGGGAAGACCATCTAAAAGTCGTCTTCAGGTTAGAGACTCCCTTTGGGGAAAAGGGATGCTGAAGGATAACTCTCAAGATGAAAAACTGAGATTAAAGTGAGGGGGCTGTTAGTGTGGCCCTTGGAACATAAAACCTAAAATGGCTGAAGTTTTCATGTTCAACAGAAAGGAAGGGTCCATCCCAGGTCCCAATGATAAGTGCGAAGGTGGGAAACAATTTGCAATTTATATTTGTTATTTCAGAGCCTTGTATCAATTAGATAGTACCAGATTCCCTGAAGGTAAATATTCTATATGTAGTTTGTTTAGACTCAGCAGTAAGGAATAGGATTATTTCATATTACTACTTGATTTATAAGTGTGAGAAGTGGAAAGAATCATTTTCAGTGATATATAAATCTTTTTATATTTTACTTTTTATGTCATAACAATTTTTGTTAGAAATATTATGCAGTGCTCAAATATTTATAAAGTTAAATAAAAACAGAGTTCCTCTGATTGAGGTAGAGTTACAAGTTGTAGATTACATGTGGTCTTACTGGACTTTTTTTCATTCTGCTAAAGCTCAGAGCAAATGTTGGGACAACTTTGATATACTGGAATTATCCTATGTTATTGAAGTATGACAATTATCTGGGTTAAGTTTGGCTCAGCTATCAAAACTTTATCAAAACTTTTCTTTCTAAGCAAGTCATTTTCCTCTTGGTGTAAGTTTTTCATCTGTTTAATTGAGGGACATGAAACCAGTTGTACATAGCATCAGGTTGTTATAAGAATAAGATAAAATTGTGTACAATTGAAAAGATTTAGAAACTACAATAAAATTCCTCAGTGTAAAATTATATAATCACTATATCACTTCTCTATTACAGGAACATTTTAAGGTTTAAATATTACTTGTCAAATAGAATAATTTAAGGGTATCCTAAAGAAACATCTATGTGGCCCAGCGCCGTTGTCTCACGCCTGTAATCCTAGCTACTCAGGAGGCTGAGTTCTGAGGATCATGGTTCAAAGCCAGCCTGGGCAAGAAAATCTGTGAAGCTCTTATCTCCAATAAACCACCAGAAGTGGCTCTGTGGCTCAAGTCATAGAGTCCTCACCTTTAGCTGAAGAGCTGAGGGACAGCACACAGGTCCAGAGTTCAATCCCATACAGACAAAAAAGAAGAAAAAATAAAAAAAAGAAACATCTATGTTGTCACTATCTTACTCTTGTGGGATTTTACTATCTGAATTACTACCTGTGGAAGGTAAAAGATGGTTTTATGGTTAGCTGATACAGGCTAATCACAAGCCTGGGAATCAAAAGAGTTGTTACAAGTCTATAATATACTGAGTCTCTGAAGAGTATGGCATGGCAATTATACTGAATAGCAGGAGATGAGGTGGATTATTTTGAAGCATAGTTAACTGGTAAAAACTGAGTTTCCAAAACCTTAAATTCTATGTCATGCCTTTTGACTGAAGATGGTCTTCTCTTACAGTCATTCCAAAGAAGCTGCCACCATATTTCTCTTTATGAGGCATGAATTCTCAATAACTTATACCTTGGTATGGATGGAAATGTCAGAATTATAAAATAACCACTAGTAATTCTGTTGAAATGTACCAAATTATAGCGTCAGGAATTCATCAGATGACCTCATAGTAAGAGAACTGAATAGATATAATGATCTGACTAATACGTGTATTTTTAATTCTTATGTGTCTGAAGCTTGAGAGTATTTTGGAATCAGTAGAAGGTTGAGTTTATTAAAATGATTCATTGATGTTAGTAAGCAAGCACAAAGTCACATATTTAGATCTCAAAGTATTCTCTTGCTTCTAGGCCAAGTAGGCATGTGAGGAGAAATAGAAATAAAACATGTAAGTTCCTTTTGGGAGAAAGCAATTATTTCATCCAACTTTATATTCTGAACACATTTATAGCTGATAGAATTCAAATTCACATAATATTCCAGAAGAGATGCTTATGAGTTCCTAGAGTTTGAGGTTACCTCTTTGGACACCAGATCATTTTGAGGCATGCCATCACCTTGGTCTAGGAGATAAGTATCTAAGCATATTTACAGCAGTACTTCTTATTGAAGGAAATAATTGCAGTACCTTTTGAATTACATAGATATAAAAGGAATTGTTTCCATTTTTCTGCTTTCTAAACATTAACTTTTTTATGTTTCTAGAACTCAGAGGATATATCATTGTTATTTCAATTGTTATTCTCTATTACCATGTAGTCATTTCTTTTTCGTTATACACATATATTAGTATAACAAACTTGGCACACGATGGAAAACGTCGTTTACATACAAATGGCTTTAATCTGTATAAAAATGTCTATTTGTATGTGAAACCTATAATTCTAGGGATTTCAGGACCTAGCAATTGAGTAGTGTAGGTAGTGATATATATCCATAAAACCAGAAGACGAGACACAGCTCAATCATTCATGGTTCATGGCATCTAAGAAGTCTAGTCTAATATAGGTTGCATGGTTTCCCTCATTTGTTATAACGAGAATGTGCCTATAAATCTACAAATGAACACACTGGATGATGAAAGACAAAAAATATGCTTGGGCATGAAAACTTATACAAGACTCTAGACATTCACACAGTGAGACCAAAGGAGGATATTCTTAGGAGAGGAACATAAAAGCTCAGTAGCTATGTGCATATGACTATATAAAATGATACTTACTGAAGTGGACAAAAAGGTGTTTTTTGTTTTTGTTTTGTTTTTCTCTTGTTACTATTTTTGTTTTCTGTACCATTTCTCTTGTTTGTAAGCTTATCCGTTTTGGAGAGGATAAGTGGGATCACAGAAGTGGTGTGATGAAGGATAAACAAATGTAGCAATGATATTATCTAGACACTATGTTCAAAATGAGCTATACAACTTGTGAGGGAGACAGGAGGGAAAACTGGGAGAAAGAGAGCGAAAGGGTAATACTATTCAAAAACAAATATACTTGTTCTGTGACTATATAACTGTTACCACCTCTGTATATCACCTTTACATTAGCAATAAATAAAGAGAAGTCAATTCTAACTACTCTTCAGATTATATTCATCACTTCAGGTTTATCATATGGGAAATCAGGGGTTAAACAGAAATATTACGTGTAAAGAATGAAAAACTTTGTACAAACTTTCTGATACAACAATCAGTCAGAAGAAAATATTTAATCATTATACCTTTTCTATTTTTTCCTATATTAATTCCTTCTTGACTCCTTTTAAAGTAATGAACCAAATTTTTAGGATATAGGAAAGTATTTCATAAGCTCAGTGTAGAGATTTCATTTAAAGATACAGAAAATACTAATCATAAAAAAATAAGTTATGTTAGGCCATATTAAATATGAGCACTTTCTGTTAATTGCTGAGTTAAATAGCAAGCCTGAACTTGGAAACAGATACTTATAATACAATATGATTAGTATCTACATTGAAATTATTGAAATCAAAGTAATAGCTGAATCTCAATAGCTAAAATAGTTGAGAATCACTGCACAAAATTTATAATAGGTGAAATAAAATGTTATTAAAAATCATAAAAAGTAGCTATTTTATTACTAATCAGATTAATATAAATTAAGAGAACCATGATATAATATTTTATACATTTGAAAAAATATGGATTCCCAAGCATAGTGGTGTATGTCTACAGCTCGATATTTGTTAGGTTGAGGCAGGAGGATATGAGCTTGGGACCAGCCTGGGGGTACATAGTAAAACCTTGTCATAAAAAAGTATATTAGCTTTAGGATTATCAATACAAAATGTTAATGAGTTTGAGGACCACTATGAATACTTTGAATATGCTGAGAGAAAAGTAAATTTGACCATCATCTTGAAAAACAATTTCATATTGTTTTTAAAGTTAAATGTCTGCATATTCTATGAAGTAATATTTCCAGTTTTTACAAGTAAGAGTTAAAGACATTCTTATACATGTTCCCTGGAGAATTAAATAAGAAGTATTTCTAGCATTGTTTACATCAATAATGGAAGGATATACAAATAAAGAGAATATAACAGAATGCAAATTTTATTTATTGAAAAAAAATTGTGCAGCCCTAAAAAACTACAAATTTCATACTCAAAATGATAAATCTTAGGAAAGGTAGAAATATAAGTCACAGGACTCTTTCTATCTAGCTTATATCATCTGTCTATTTATCTATCATAAACTTATCATGATTTCATTTTAAATAGGTAAAAACAAACAAAACAGCCAATATGCTGCTATACACACACACACACACACACACACACACATATGTGTGTGTGTGTGTGTGTGTGTGTGTGATTAAAAATTGTTTCACTTTCTCTTTTGCTAGTACCAGGTTTTTAAACTCAGGACTTTGAGCTCACTTGACTTAATAACTCTTATGGTGTTCTTCCACTTGAACTATGCCTTTATTCATGTGTGTGTGTGTGTGTGTGTGTGTGTGTGTGTGTGTGTGTGTTGGCTTCTTATTTTTACAATGGTGTCTTTCAGACTTTTATGCCTCAGGTTGATTCATACTACAGTCCTCTGATCTCAGCCTCCTAAGTAGCTAGGATAACAGTTGAAAGCTGCTAATGACTAGCTAAAAACAAAATTTAAAAGCAAGAGAACAAGAAACATGAAATTTACAAGAGAATTGTTACAACTGAAAGAAGGCAAGGGATGAAATATGCAAGTAAAATCAATGATGTAGGAATCTTGTAGAAATTTGTTTGGGAACTGGGATCTTAGATATTTGTTAATTTTATAGAATCTTTATATACACTATTGTGCAACTTTTAGTTAAAATATCAAGCAAGCATCAGGTCCTGTGCCATTTTTTGACACTGCTTTTCTGAATGCTTTATTTTTCTAGGTTTATATTTTTGCTTATTATCTTTAAGTTGTTCTACAAAGTAATTGCCATTTAACAAAGTAGTTTATTAATTAGTCTTTTCATTTCCTTTGACACTCACCAGACTACAGCATGAGATTCCTACGGATGATCTCTGTTGGCTCTGAATTTCAGATCTCCATATCACTCCATATTAGCCTAGACAAGGGAACTTTGTTGTCTAATTCTTGATTTAAACCTGCTACTCTTACATATGTATTTATTGGCTTTCTCTTTTCCTACTCAAAAATATAAGGATTGTATTACACAAAGTCTGTTTTAGTTCTTTACTATCTTAGTCCATTTTCTAGTGCTGTAACAGGATACCATATTCTGGGTAATTTATAGAGCAAGGACATTCACTTCATGTGGTTATGCATGTTAAGTTTTACAAATATTTGTTTTCCTATTTGCCTATTTTACTGAGTTGATCCATGAAGTCTCTCCATCAAGTCGAGAATTAATATGAAGAGAATGAAGATGACAAAGAATATTCTTGAAATAGTTACGCACAATAAGGATGATCAACCTTTTTTATTTCTCAGTTCTAAGACATATTACAGAACTGTAGCTCAATCACTGTTTACAGCTAGGGTAATTCTTAAGAAAATAATAGCTAGATGTCTGAGGGTTGATGGCCCTTTCAGCACAGAGTATACTTATATCTAGATAGCATTTGGAACAAATTATTGCAGTGCATTGCTATATACTAAAATATAAACAATGATAACCCCTAAAATTTATCATATCACAGCAAAAAATAATTCTACATTCATAATTTATCTTTCTCCTCAAACAGAACATTAAAATGACAATTTTCAGCCATATTCTTTAATTTTATTGTCAAGGTGATGTACAGAGGGATTACAGTTATATAAGTAACGTAGTGAGTACATTTCTTGTTGAAATTGTTACCCCTCCCTCATTTTTCTTCCTCTTTCCCTCCTCCCATCCCCCACCAAAGTTTTACAAATGATTTCCAACATAGTGTTTTGAGTTTCGCTGTTTCATTGGTTCCCCCTTTGTCCTTTGTCTCAACAGTTTTTGTTCCCCTTCCCTTCCATGATTGAGATAAACATATATACAATACCCAAGGTACCAGAATCAAATACAGTTCAACAGGCGATAAACCTTAAGGGGAAAACACAAAAGAAAAAGAAAACTTTGTATATTAAAAATAACAGCAACATGTTTTTCGAAGCACTATTCACCATATCTAACATACGGAACCAACCCAGATGTCCCTCAGTAGATGAATGGTTCAAGAAAATGTGGTGTGTGTATGTGTGTGTGTGTGTGTGTGTGTGTGTGTGTGTGTGTATGTGTGTGTGTGTAATTGAATTCTATGCCTCCACCAGATAGAATGCACTGCCCCATTTGTGAAGAAATGGAAAGACTTGGAAAATTTTATTAAGTGAAGTAAGCCAGACTCAAAGAAACAAAGGAGATATGGTTTCCTTTATTTTCAGTAACTACTGTATGTCTAGGATAATCTTACCAGACAAACAGAAAAGGTCAAAAGCTATGTACATATGACCGTATAAGATGATGCTAAGCAAAATGAACCCCAAGATATGGACACAAGAGCTTTTTTTCATTTTACACACACACACACACACACACACACACACACAACATATTTTCATGCTCCATTCATATACTGAGAGGCCTCTTGGTTAGTTTTGTATCTTAGCTATGGTAAATAATGCCTTCCAGCCATATTCTTGGAAGGTGAAAATTGCGTGGGTTGAAATTATTTTCAACAAAAATACATTGTGTTCAATTACCACAGATTGTTCTTATGTATTAAGCAACTACTTACATCAGTTAAAAAACAATTTTAAGCACTTGAATTTTTATTAAGATTTGACAAGGTCCCATCCTGATCCTTTGGTTGCAATAATAAGCATTTTGTATTCAGTATCCCGATTTTTACTCTCAAAACTCCTTAATGGTGATGAATTCTGTTTTTCTTAGAGGATATATACTCTTAAGTACTTCAAGCAAGATTGTATTACTGGACAAGTTGCTTGGAATCAAGTACTTTTAAAAACCCATATAATTTAGTCTCCTTCAGCCATTTTGTGTTAAAGTCTTTCTTTTTAACTTCTAAAGATCAATTAAATTTCTAAGATGGAAGGAGAAAACTTTATTTCTCCAGTCTTCACAAGTATAGCCTAGGCATTATGAGAATAATATATGTATCTAGTATAAGGCTAGAAGGGGTCTTAACAGTCATTAATTGCAATGATCCATTGAATATTTTGTTATTTAGAAAATTAGGAACTCAGGAACTAAGGTACTGAAAAGAAGTATATACTGATCCCTGTTCTACAACTAATGAATTTAGAGCAAGCATTTTTGGATTCCTAGAAATCATGTCAGAAAAAGAATAAATTGCAGCAGAAAAAGAATAAAAGTTAAGCCAACATAAAATACAGTGAAAGCAGGGGTTATATCTTGACTTTGACCAAGGGGGAGGGGATATGCAGAGGCGGGGGGGGAAGGGGTGGTGGTGGGGAGATGGGAAGGGATAGGAAGGAGAAACAAAGGAGGAGGCAACAATGCTTGATAAGAAATGTAATCATTATCTTGCCAATGTAATTGTAACTCCTCTGTACGGTATTTTCACAATTTAAAAAAAATTTAAAAAAGAATAAAAGTATAATTTCTCTTGAAAATTAGAGAGGAATTTTTTTGATTAATAACAAATAATGAATCCTTTATTTTTCTTTTCACATATAATAATGCACCATATGTAAATCCATTTGAGAGTATATTAAAAGCAGTATGTTTGTCTAAATTTCTATTTCAGAATCTGGTGTTTTTCTTGCCCACTATTACATTATCTGCTGTCAATCCTAATCATGCAATTTTTTTCTTGATATAGAAATTCAGACTTTCATCTTTCTCTAACCCACACTATATTTTCAGCCTTTTAGCATTTTTAATCATCATCATGTTTTGTTGAAACATACTTTTTAAAAAATAGTTTGGAGTTCCAGGAAGATGGCGGAGGAGAAGCTGGAGGCTAAACAAGATCTCTCATAGAAAGCAGTTTTAGTGTTTCAGTGAACAATCCTAAGCCAGAGAATTACACCATGTGCCATCTCAGTACAGAGAGTTTGGCCAAAGAGGGAAAATCCACGCAAGGAGACAGATCTGAGCATTTGCCAACAGCCATGGTTGCGGCTGTGGCAGCAACAGTGGCAGGCCTAGCAACCATGCCTACAACACAGAAAGTCTGGGACAAAGGCACCAGACATATCGGGGGAATGGATTCTACTCAACACCAAGAAGAAACTGACAAGGAGCAGTATTAGAATGCCGAGCTACAGCAATAAGACAAGATGCAATCATAAAAGGGATACAAAGAGGGAAAGATGAAGTAAAACTCTCTCTCTTTGCAGATGACATGATTTTGTATTTAAAGAATCCCAGGGACTCCAATCACAAATTCCTCAACCTGATTCAAAACTTTGGCAAAGTAGCAAGGTATAAAATTAACCCTCAAAAATCAATGGCTTTTAGGTATACCAACAATGAGAAAAGCGTGGCTGAAATCAGGAAAGCAACTCCACACTGACTAGCCCCACAAAAAAATAAAGTACCTAGGAATTAACCAAAGAAGTGAAGGGCCTCTATGATGAAAACTTTAAAAGTCTGAAAAGGAAATCAAAACAGAACTTAGAAAGTGGCAAAACCTCCCATGGTCCTAGATTGGAAGGATCAACATCCTGAAAATGGCAATACTTTCCAAGGCTATCTACAAATTCAATGTAATACTTACAATATTCCAACCTCATTCTTCAAGGAAATAGAAGAGGCAATCCAAAAATTCATATGGAATAATAAAAGACCCTGAATAACAAAAACGATCCTTAACCGAAAGAACAGTGCTGGAGGAATATCAATACCAAATTTCAAACTCTACTACAAAGCCATAGTAATCAAAACAGCTTGGTACTGGCACAGGAACAGATGTCAGGACCAATGGAATAAAACTGAAGACCCAGAAATGAACCTACGGACATATAACCATCTAATCTTCGATAAGGGAGCTAAAAAAATAGAACAGAAGAAAGACAGCCTCTTCAGTAAATGGTTCTGGTAAAATTGGTTAATTACTGGTAGAAAACTAAAGCTAAATCCTTATATATCACCCTGAACCACAATCAACTCCAAATGGATCAAAGACCTCAGAGCCAAAGCAGACACTCTGAAAACATCACAGGATGGAATAGGAGAAACCCTAGGACTCCTTGGCACAGGCCCAAATTTTCTTAATAGAGACCCAGAAACACAACGAATCAAAGAAAGGTTGGACAAATGGGATTGCATGAAATTGCAGAGTTTCTGCATGGCAAAGGACATAGCTTGCAAGATCAATAGAAAGCCCACAGATTGGGAGAAGATCTTCACTAGCCATACAACAGACAAGGGTCTTATATCTAAAATATACCTCGAACTCAAAAAATTAAATCCCCCAACAACAAATCCTCAAAGACACAACTGCCCAATAAATAAGTGGGCTAAAGATTTCTTGAGAACCTTCTCTGAATCGGAAAGAAGGATGGCCAATAGATACATGAAGAAATGGTCAACCTTCCTAGCCATAAAAGAAATGCAAATCACAACAACATTGAGATACCACCTCACCCCAGTTAGAATGGCTATAATCAAGAACTCTAATAACAACAGATGCTGGAGGCTATGTGGCCAGAAGGGAACCTTACTGCATTCTTGGTGGAGATATGGAACCAACCCTGATGCCCCTCCGTAGATGAATGGATCAAGAAAATGTGTTGTACATACACAGTGGAATTCTATGCCTTCATCAGAAAGAATGACATTGCCCCATTTGTTAGGAAATGGAAAGACTTGGAAAAATTATATTAAGTGAAGTAAGCCAGGCCCAAAGAAATATAGGTCCCATGGTTTCCCTTATTTGCAATAACAAGTATATGTCTGAGACAAGCGGAAAAGTTCAGATAAGTTTATGCTAGGCAAAATTAACCCCAAGATAAGGATTCAATTACTTTTCATTCTTGCGATTGTTTCTAACATATTTATAAGATAATTTCTTTGTTGCTTTGTATGTCCCTCCCCCATGGTATAACCGCTGTTTTCACTGTATTTGATGATGGTATAATTTGTGGATGGGAAGGGAAAAAACAAATTGTTTAAATAGGGATACAGGTGGATCCATTGCAACAATGAGATGTACAAGACATTATGTCGAAATATGAACTTTACAACTTTGTCGGGGGGGTGCGGTTGGGTGAGGGGGTGTTAGAGGGGGTGGGGGGGAAGATGGGAAAGGATGGGAAGCGGAAAAAAAGGAGGATGCAACAATGCTTGATAAGAAATATACTCATTATCCTGCCCCTGTAATTGTAACCCCTCTGTACGGTATTTTCACACTAAACAAAATTTTTTAAAGTAGATATTTTGTAGGACTGCTTAATTTGAGGCTTTTTCCCCCTGTCATCATGCTGCTAGAATATGGCAAGTGTAACTAATCTGTCAAAACAGAAATTTGTGAATTTATTACAGAACATTTTTCATTTGAAAAGAGAAAAGAATTAGCGTTTAATATGTACCATAAAGTAAATTAATAGCGTTTTTCAAAGTCTAACATACAAAAAATTACATACATATCAAGTCTAACATACAAAAAATTACATACATATCATCCACGTGTATGAAGTGAATACCTTGTTTTAGTCTCTTTTCATGAAAATGGGGTTTAAATCAGAGATATGAACCCAAAGAAAAAAGCATGGTAGGGTAGCATTTCTAATGTGTCTGGGGTGGTTTGGTCTGTGCCTACGGCTATATAATGTTAGCTAATGAGCAACAGAATAGATGCCAAATTGATTAGCCAGTGGGTGCGAAGAAGAGAGAGAAGAAATATCATAATTAATTGTTTTATTTTAGCCTCTGTATAGTACAGTGCTATGTATTCAATGCATTGCAGCACACTATCACCTGACTTTTCTTCCCAAAGACAGGCAAGCATTGATTTCACTGGTTGTTTTTAGATTTGTAATAGTTTTAATGAATTGATGATAGTTGACATGTAGATCTATAGAACAATACCATATTTTAATACTTAAGCTCCTAGGTAAACTGGATGGGAGGCATTAGTATGAAGGTTTCCGTTTGTGTTGGTTTTTTTTGCCGTTTATATTTTGTCCTCTAAAATCTGACCAAAGGCAAATATTAATGCACATAGAGAAGGAATATGATCAAGTAGCATTCTGACAATCTCTTTGGATACCCTCTCCGTGGTAAAGTCTTAAAAAATTCTCACTCCATCAAATTCTCATTCAAACATATATAATTATCAGCTGATTCCCAATTTATTTGTGTGTTCATTCTTTCATTCATCTATCAAATATTTTTTCAGTATTCCCTATGTAGAAGACATTCTATTAATAATTTAGAAATACTCAAATAAATAATGATTGCATCTCTTGCTCAAAGGTGTTCACCCTCTCAGCCTCCTTGGTAGTGTGTGTATACACACACACACACACACAAACACAAACACGCATATAGATATAGATATATAATGAAACAAATACAGAGAGTTTGGTCTCATTTGATTTTGTTGATTTAGATTGGCTCAGCAGATTCTTCAGACATAGAAATAAAGTCAGAAAGTGAAAGAGAAAAACTTAACAGTACAGCTACAGTTTTTTTTTTATTTTTTTGTGAACACACTGTACAGAGGGGTTACAATTACATGGGCAAGTTAATGCGTACATTTCTTATCAAGAATTGCAGCCTCCTCCTTTGTTTACCCTTCACATCCCT
>NW_012267394.1:205084-229729 GCF_000151885.1 Dipodomys ordii | reverse complement strand
TTGATTCTTTCTATAGTTTTTTTTTTGATTCTAATTCATTTAATTCTGATTTAATTTTGATTATTTCTTTCCGTCTACTGGGTTGGGGTTTATCTTGCTGTTCTTTTTCAAGGAGGTTTAGATGTGTCATTAAATTGTTCGTTTCAAATCTCTCCAATTTGTTGATGTAGGAGCTCAGAGCTATAAACTTGCCTCTGAGTACTCCCTTTGCTGTGTCCCAGAGGAGCTGGTAATTGGTATGTTAATTTTTGTTGAATAGCATGATCATCTGAATTTCCTTTCTAATCTCTTCCATGACCCACTCGTGATTCAGCAGTGTGTTGTTCAGCCTCCATGTGTTACCAGACTTTCGTTGGTGGCTTTTGGTGTTGAGTTCTAATTTTATTCCTTTGTGGTCAGAGAGAATGCAAGGTATAACTTCAATGTTTCTGAATTTAGACAAGTTTGCTTTGTGGCCTAAAATGTGGTCTATTTTAGAAAATGTTCCCTGTGTTGCTGAGAAAAATATGTATTCTGATGCTGCTGGGTGAAATGTTGGGTAGATATCTGTTAAATCTAGTTGATCTATGCAGCTGTTTAGATCTGTGGTTTCTCTGTTGAGTTTTTGCCGAGTTGATCTATCTCGTGGGGAGAGTGGTGTGTTAAAATCCCCAACAATTAATGTCTTTGGATCTATATGGGATTTGAGGGAAAGTAGTGTTCCTTGGATAAATTTGGGTGCTCCATTGTTTGGTGAGTAGATATTTAGAATTGTAATATCCTCCTGAAGGAGAGGTCCCTTAATTAGTATGTAGCGACCTTCTTTACCTCCTCTCAAATTTTAATTTGATGTCTCTTTTATCTGATATTAGGATTGCAAATCCCACCTGTTTATGGGGTCTGTTTGCTTGGTAGATTTTGTTCCAGCCTTTAACATTGAAAATGTGTTTGTTTTTACGGGCAAGATGTGACTCCTGAAGGCAGCATATAGAAGGGTCTTGTTTTCTGATCCAACTAGATGGTCTATGTCGCTTAATTGGAGAGTTCAGTCCATTAACGTTAAGAGATAGGACTGAGAGGTATTTGGGATTTCCTGCCATGTTATCGACCTTCTTGGGTGCTGCGAAAACTGGGTTCTTCCTATGGTACTTGGATTCTCGGTTTGGGTGCAGTTTCTTGGCCTTTTCTTTGGTCTTGTTGGTTTTCTATGTGTAGGACATCCTTAAGAATCTTTTGTAGGGCTGATTTGGTGGAGATATATTGTTTCAATTTTTCTTTGCTATGGAAGGTTTTATTTGGTCTTCAGTTATGAAGGAGAGTTTAGCTGGATACAGTATTCTTGGGTGATAGTTGTTTGTTTTTAGGGCATGGCATACATCATTCCAGGCTCTTCTTGCTTTGATTGTCTCTGCTGAGAAATCTGAATTGATTCTAATTGCTTTCCCTGTATAGGTGATTAATCTTTTCTCCTTGACAGCTTTAAGGATCTTTTCCTTGGTCTGAGTTGATCCTGTGTGGATTATAATGTGATGGTGGGATGTCCTCTTCTGGTCTGGTCTATTTGGAGTTCTAAAAGCTTCTTGTATATGAATAGGCCTATCTTTTTGCATGTTTGGGAACTTCTCTGCTAGGATCCTGTTAAACAAATTTCCTAGACCATTAACTTCTTTTTCTAGGTGCTCCTCTACAACCATCATCCTTAGATTAGGCCTTCTGATGGTGTCTTCCAAGTGTTGGATAGATCTATCAAATTATTAGGGTTTGGATAGATGTGGGTTAACAATAGGAATAGATTGATGTGGGGAGGCTCAGGGAGAGTTAACTGAGTCCTAATCTCAAAGCAGGAAATAGGTTGGGCTATGATGAAAGTCGCGAGAGTAAAAAAAAGAAGGGAAAGGGAAAAGAAAAGAGACCAGAAAAAATAGAAAAGTAAAAATTAATATATCATGTAGGGCTGATAACAATCTATTTAGAGAAGAACGTGAATATATAGAGAGAAGGGGAGGGATATAAAGGAGATGTGAAAAACTTAAAAATAAAAATGCTTAGAATATTATATAGGTATAAAGAGGTAGTGCTGCTATTAAGGAATTTAAGTCTCAGAGGTTTTGAATTGAGTAATAAATTTGTGGATTAAGTGTGTACACAATGGGGGATAGGGTCTAATAGTCAACTACGGGTTTATCTGAGGATGTGCAGAACAAAAATTAAGTCAGATAAAGAAGAATGAAAGCGAGGAGAAGGTGAAAAGGATAAGAAAGGAAGAAAAAAAAGATGAGAAGTTCAGTAGAGCTAAACGAAAACAAAAAGATAATTAAAATAGAAAAAAGAGAAAGAAAACAAAAAAAAGAACGAAAAACACACACTCTCGTATCCCTAAAATAAAAATTATAAGAGGAAAAAAATGTTTCTAGAAAACAATTTTTTTTTCAAAAATGGCAAAAATTAAATACTAAAAAAGTTTTAGAAAAGAAGAAAAAAAGTTTTTTAATATAAAGTACCAAAGAAGAAGAAGAAGAAGAAGAAGAAGAAGAAGAAGAAGAAGAAGAAGAAGAAGAAGAAGAAGAAGAAGAAGAAGAAGAAAAAGAAAAAGTTTTTCGATTTTTTTGGGAGGGTTGGGAAAAACCTTGTATCTCCCTTGTGTCAGTAACCAGCCTCTTGTTGGAGTCTCTGGTCTGCTTGTGGTCCTGTGGTTTGGTTGGTTTCTTAAGTCAGTTTGTTTGAACAGGCAGAAAAATGCTCTGCTTTACCCAGGATTTGGTGATCCTCCTCCCAGGCTAGTTCATTGGGAGGCAGATCTGCTTTGAGTATCACAAAAGAGGGGGATGCAGTGATGAGGCTAGGTTCTGGGTAGAGTTGAGGCCTTTCAACAGACAGTAGCTTTTCCGGTTGG
Source organism: Dipodomys ordii (assembly GCF_000151885.1). Taxonomy (NCBI): domain Eukaryota; kingdom Metazoa; phylum Chordata; class Mammalia; order Rodentia; family Heteromyidae; genus Dipodomys; species Dipodomys ordii. The sequence goes on along the minus strand of NW_012267394.1, from coordinate 226,857 downwards.
CTAGTTTGTGAAAAACTCACAGAGCCCAGCCTGGAGTCATATTCAGGGTTTCTGTTTACTGAATTTCAATTGATTGTTGAGGCTACTAGAGGGAGGGGCAGCCTCTGGTTCTGATTACCCTGTGAAGAAAGCCACTCCTAGGGCTGGTGCCCGAGCTGGGTGACTTTTCCCTGGGTGGAGCTGAGTCTGGAGGTCACGCCGCTGTTAAGTTCTTGTGACCTGCTAAATGACTCATTTTATTCCAAAGCATGAGTTGGAGCTAGCAGGTCCTCCGAGCTTTGTCGGTATCCAAGATGTAGATCTCCAGTGCTGGGGGTGGGGAGGGGTGTCCTTCCCTCCTCTGCTCCCTGAGAAGGAGTGAGGATGTCAGGCTTCTACTCACGCCTTCTACTCACGCCGAGTCTTGGTTTCTGGGTCATCTCTGCTTTGTGAACTGCAGGATGGAGATGTCTGCTCCTTGTCGGTTCTTGCTGGTGTTGAGTAGTATCCGCTATCCCGCTGTATCTGGCTCCGTTGTCCCGGGCTCTGTGTGGCTCAGGTTTGGCTCCTGAGCTTGCCGCCGCTTCCACAGCTGTCACCGCGGCGGCGGCTGCTGGCAAGCGCTCAGATGTGTCTCCTTGCCTGGGTTTCCCCTCTCTGGCCTAACTCTCTGTCCTGTGATGGCACACTTGGTGTGATTCTCTGGCTTAGGACTGTTCACTGGAACTCTAAAACTGCTTTCTATGTGAGAGCGTGCTTAGACTCCAGCTTCTCCTCCGCCATCTTCCTGGTGCCAATAATCTATAGCTACGGTTTTGATTAGCACATACTTCTGATTTTAGACCAAAGGGCAAGTTTCAAGTGAGTGTTTAAGTATAACATGTATCATGTTTCACAGTGTTAGAGGACTCACAATTTTATTTAAATTTCACTGTGGTATCCTGACATATCTTTTTCACACCTATTGTTCAAAATGGGTATGGGTTAGGGACATTGGTTCTGAGAATGACACCAACTGAGATGATCCTGTGTTTTATCATATCTAACCTGTACACTTTCTCTGATTTGAATCTATCACCATTATTTTAAAATATGTTTCACATAATCTGCAGGAAGAAATTGCTGCTAGTAGGCAGAAGAAAAGGAAATGTTTCCACCAGTGTATTCATTCTTAAGGAAAAATGCAGGAAAAAGGGCAAAATAATATGGGAATTATAAAATGAGGGGAAATCCAAATGACAAATGCAAACTTATGGGAATTATAAAATGAAGGGAAATACAAATGACACATGCATTTGTCAAGAAAGATGCTGGTAAAGGTGTAATTTGGTAGCAGTTAAATTGCTAAGTACAAAACCTCTTATGGACAATAACCATCCAGACTAATCTGTTTTATCAGTAGGGAGGGAAAAGCAACTCAGATGAATTTTCCAGAAAGATTCTATTTGTCTATCCTTATCCAAATCGTAGAATACATACATCTGTTTATTTAATGTATACTTTGTATGTTTGCTGAGACATTTTTTTGGTTTAGTGCCTAAAAATTTCAACTTTCCTTGATTATTTTCCCTAGGAAATATGTAGACATCCTGTTGTGTGAAAGAAGCAGGATTTATTCTAGAAAATTAGAGAAGGAACTCTGACTATATATACTTGGGTATGGACAAAAATACATCGACATCTGAACACATCTAAAAAATATGAAGTGTATATATGTTGGCATTCATTCATAAGAAAATATTATTCAATTTTGAAGGATAATTGTATTTTATGCATACAGATAGAGTCAATTTGATGTCAAACTACTCAGTAATTACTGTTACCTTCACCTTGAGTAAAACTCAAAATTTTTATAGTAACTGCATTTAGTGATTACAACACATAGGAAATAAATATAATGCATCACAAAGAATACATGTACACCTCAACTAAGGAATTTATTCTTCATGCTCACTGATTTCTCAGTTAAAATAGGAGCACTTAAAATCTGCTTATAGCAATTCAGTGCATGGTTTAGACAATGACATATGATATTTAAGTGCTTCTTAACAATTCCGAGTTATTTTTAAAATGGGCCATGTCTTGCTCTGTGAAATGCTAATGTTCTTGTTTATCATTCTTCCACAGTCACAGTATGGTAGAATGAATCCGTTGTTTAGACATAGACACTACAAAACAGCAAAATGTGGTTTTCTGTATATGTAAATTAGCAAGCTGTAGACATAGATGGATAAGGATATGAGGTGGTTCTCATAGTTTGAATATATCACTTGTGTGGTCAAGTTTCACAAATTGGGTGTTTATCCTTACAATAAAAACTTGAAAGAGGCTCAGGGGAGAAATCGATCATACAACCCATGATTTCAGGTTTGCTTCTGTTTGCAGTTGAAATCATGGTATATAATTCAGAGCTACTGGGTTGTGATTTTAACGGACATACTTTGAAGATTTTTTTATTATTAGGACTGATGATGCAAAGATGATAATTTTACTATAATTTAAAAATAAGGATTTGTCTAATTAGAGAAAAATACTATAATACAAGGAAAAAGGTTCCAGCTGCATCTAAATGACTGCTGTTTGATATCATTATATAAAATGAAATAATACCATCTGCTCCTTCATATCTTATTTCATCTGCACCACACAAAAGAAAGTGCTTTCTACCAAAATTATAAATGCTTTTCCAATTAACATGTGAAAATACTGAATTCATTAGTGACTTCAAGTCCCTTGATATCTGATAGTACTATGATGTTGTACTGAACTTTTCATGGGCAAGCTAGATATTTCTAGTTACTGGTAGCAAATGTTACCCCATGTCAGCCTGGGTCTATATCACAAAAGACAATATTTGTAATGTTAGTGAGAAAAATCTCAGATACCTCTTAGCATTAGGGATAATTAATGAGACAAGAGACTTTGAAAAGCAACCATTGTATAACAAGAAAATATTGTTCATTATTGCTTCAAAACTTTTATCATTATATTGAGACTATAATTTTCAGTAGATGATAGTCTTTTAAAAGTTCTTATTCTTATAATTATAAATAAATATTACTAATCACATTTTTTCAGTCATAACTTAATCATTTGTTACCTTAGATAGTCATAAATAGATACTAATATTTTGCTATCACCAATAATACAAAGCAGTCATGTGGATGAATTAGAACCAAATTATGGACTATTCAGGAATACTGGATGCTTTTGTTTCATTTAATGTGGAATCTAGAACATATCTACCTTGTATTTGACATTATTCTAAGTAATGTGAGTTTATTGAGTTAATAATACTCATTTCTGTTCTTGAGAAAATACTGATTTTTTTCATTTGGGCTACTTGAAATTACCTTGAAAAATAGTCTTTGTTATTCTATCAAATATTTATCATAGTTTTCCATATGTCAATGTTGTTGCATACCTGTGAGCTCATAATGAAACCTTTAGTTCTCATATTTAATGTCCTGTTGACTGAGTCTTGACTATGTCATAGATTGCTCCATTTATTTCAATATTTATCTACATTACTACAGTTCATGTGACATTGTAGCAGATAACTTTCATGGCATTATTTCAAAATAAGCAACAAGGCTTCCATAAGTTTAGTGTTCTTTTCCTGTTAATATATTAACATTTCTGAGACTAAGGAAACAAATTCATCAGAAGTTGATCAAGAGCAATGATAGGAAAGAAAACCTTTCCTTCTTAGTAGATTCATTATCCCCTCTTACTTTTCTCATTCTTTCCTTCATGATGCCTATCTCATCTTGTGAATTCTTATTTCAGTAAATTTTAAATGCTATCATTGTAAGTGGCACCATATTTTTATGGCTAATGAAACTAAAACAAAATTTCTAATTAAGTTATGATACACTACTAATTATATGATACATTTACATTTTGGAAATTGTTAAAGGTAAAATGTATGCCAAATGTATACCAAAACATGACAGAATGTATTTATATAGAGTTATGTATGTAGTCTTTTTTCTTTACTGAAGTTTATGATTCATGGAATTTTAGAAGGATCTAGATAGACCTATACACAACATTATTCCACTTAACATTTGCATCTGAACATGCTTCCCTGAAAAAGTTTTCTTGATTTTTGTCATGTTGGTATTCTAAAATGGCTTATATATTAAAATATATTGTGAACGTATGTTTTTCATGGATGTAAGAAGGTTCAGCAAATACAGTCATCATATTCAATATACTATGTCAAAACTAATCCTCAAAATTTAAGGATAGGGAAGGAATGGGGACACATGGAGGAAATGAGTAGAAAGGGTGACATTTGTCAACCTATATTATATTCATAATGTGACTTCTGGATTTTAAACCCTGTGTACAATAAATGTTTATATATAATATAAAATATAATATGTAATATATTTATATAAATTTATATTTAAACATTCTATTCATATATTATATAATTTATATGTATAATGTTATATGTTACATATTCATATTTAGTTTGTCGATATGTGGAAATAGAAATTGGTGTCTCTTCCATAAATAGATTTTCATCAGTTGTTTTCAAAATTACATCAGGCTTTTGATGAGTAAGTTTATTTTATTCATCTACAATGTTTTATGGATAAATTACAAATTTATGTAACTATTCTCTGTCCCACTTGATGCCTTTATATTTCAACTGTGCTTTTGATTGTTTTAATAATGTTACCCTTGCTTATTTTTCCATTTCCAGATATCCTCCTTCCTATTACTTTATTTTCATCATTACTTTTAATTAAAAATATTTCCTATGAAAGGCATATTAAACAGACTTCTTTGTGAAAAAATTGCACTACCGGCATATCAGTCATTAAATGCAAGGAACTATTCTATTGACAATGTAGAACTTAGATGCTTGATTTTATTTTAATTATGTTTTTTTTATTTAACTCATTTTCCTGGTTTGAGAAAGATTACATATATTTGAAAACTTTCAATATCCAGGCTTTATTTAAAGCATGAGATGAGACCTTTCAGGCAGTAAGGATAGATTGATGAAATAAGATGTCTGAAGACTATTGGATAAATATATTAAGCAAATTAAGCCAGATCCAATGAAACATAGGTTGCATGGTTTCCCTCATTTGTAATAATTAGGATATGCCTATAAATCTACAAGTAAACTCAATGGATGGCAAAGACAGAAAACATTACACTTGTACATGAAAATTAATCAGGAATGTAAACACACAGTGAAACAAAAGGAGGATATTCTTAGGAGAGGATTTAAAGGGCTCAATAGCTATGTCCACATGATCATATAAAATATTTGTCAAAATGAACTCCAAGAAATGGAACCAATGTTTTTTTGTTATTTTGCATCTTTAAAATTTTTCTCCTTTGCCACTGCTTTTTATTTCTGCATCTTTTGTATATGTAAGTTTATCTTTTTGAGGAAGGGAAGAGGGATCACAAATGGTGGGAAAAAGGGTGAACAAATAACAGCAGTGATACTCACTAGACACTATGTTCAAAATGAACTATAAAACTTGAAAGTGAAGGGAGTCAAGAAGGAAAAAACTTGGAAAGAAGGAAGGAAAAGGTGACATTGTTAAAAAGAAATGCATTCATTATCTGATTTATGTAACTATACATCATCTTTACCATAATAGTAACATAACAGTAACATACAGTAACATAACATAAGTGGTTGCAGTGGAAGGAAGTTTAAGTCTGAGTATTTTTTGTTTAGTAAAATAAAGAAATGTTATATTGTTTAAATATCTAATTTCTGGGAAAATTGTTAGATATACAAAGAAGCAAAACAACATAAAATGTTTGGATAAAATGTACACAGAGGTTATTTAAAATAGTCTATTAAAAATATTTAACATGAACATAGGCAAACTGCAGCTTGTCCACCAGATTTGAACCACTATTTGTTTTTATAAATAAAATTTTACTGGTGCATATCCCTAACAATATATTTAATGTTATTTTTCACATTACTATGGCAGAACTGAGTAATTTGTCTTCAAAGCTTGAAACATTGATATCAAAACTCATGAATATCACTGAAAAGTGCTTAACAGCAATGAAGGAATAGACATAATAAAAAGAGTAGAAGCATGAGAAGCATATTAAATTGTTAGATGTAAATTGTACCATTTGAGTATTAACATTAAATGCAAATAGACTAGCCAATCCAAATAAAATCCAGGGGATTTCTGGGTGCCAGTGGCTCAAGCCTGTAATCCTACTCAGGTGGCTGAGATCTGAGAATCATGGTTCATTGCCACCCCGGGTAGGAAAGTTTGTGAGACTCTTATCTCCGATTAACTACCAGAAAACAAGAAGTGGAACTGTGGTTCAAAGTGGTAGCTTTGAGCTAAGAGCTCAGGGACAGTGTCCAGGCCCCATAACCGACCAAAAAAAAAAAAAAAAAGAAAGAAAAAAAGAAAAGAAAATCAGGGGATTACTGACTAAATAGTTTCAAAAGCAATGTCCTCTAATCTTATGTTAGTCACAAGGCAATATTCACATGTAAACAGTAACTATAGTGAACTACTGGGGAACAGATTTTATATTGCTATAAAAAACAAGAGATTTCACAATAATAAAGATAATAATACATCAAAAAGGTCATAAGACAAAAAGAGATAAGTTGGTACCAAATATAAAATAAACCTTTTGAAGAATAGTAATGTAAGAATGACATGAAATGGAATGTGAAGTCTAGAGAGTTTTTTTTCCGTTCTTGTTGTGTTTTTTAACCTAAATAATACAGTGGCTTTGTTATACTCATAGTAGTTATACAGAAGAGGAGAAGATTATCTCTGATGCAAGAAAGGAGTGGAATTTTTGGAGTGAATCACTGTGGAGAATAAAAACAAACAGAATCAATAAAACTCAAAAAAATGCTTTTGGAGATATAATTCTCCATAGGTCTCTATTGTTATTCATATCTTGAGAGCAGAAATATCTTTTATAGGATGCTTATATTGTGTATAGCCTGGAAAGAGAGATAGTTTTCTCTCTCCAGAACAAAGGGCAGATTTGTTTACTCTCTCTGGTATAATAAAGATAATGTCTTCCTCCAGGGCAAAGGATAAGTCTGCTTACAACTCATTAGAAAAGGTTCTGGTTCTCTAAGCTTGGATTTCCTCTATTGTACTGTAAACCACTAAGTATGCAGGCTTTGCTCAACTCTTTTTCATTGTCCCATGGGAATCAGTGCTGAAGCAACTGCTGCAAGAAAATGATGATACTTTGGCTATTTCCATTACTGTGAAAATAAACTCTGTTATGTGCAGAAATCTCATCTTTTGCCACAGTAAACAATGGCAAACTTATTTACTTACAAGTAGTGTGAAATCTCATAATCTTCACCAGTTTTGACAGTGTTAATCAGATAACAGGGAAGCGATTAAATTACAGGATGCTAACCAACACACAAGTTATGTGGAGTGATGAGTAAGCATGTAGACATGAACAGAATTCATCAGATGTACTAAATATAAGAAATAGAAATGGTGAGAAAAAGGACAAAGAATGAACCAATGCAACAGTGTTGCTCATAAGACACGTTGGGTATGAATGTTACAAATTGTCAGGGAGGGGATTTGGGGGCAATGGATAGCAGGAAACATGAGGGAGGAGGTAATAGTGTTTGACAAGAATTGAACTTATTCCCTTACTTAACTGTAACCCCTCTGTACATCACCTTTATAATAAAAAAGAAATATTAACTGTGGTACAGATCGACAAATGAGTTATATGAAAAGTAAAACATAGCATAGGCCAAATGAGTATTATTTTGAGAAGGAAAGAATGGTGACATCACATCATAGGATGTCACTGGGCCTCATCTGAATGAATAATTGTATCATCCCTAAATTTGGCCATTTATTTGGTAATAGCCATAAACTTCCTTTCTGGCCCCATAAACCCACTGTCTCATAGCAAAGAAAGCTGCCGTTGTATGGGAAGTTCATCAGCTACAGCTACTGCTTAGGCACAATTACTTTTACATCTTTCCTATAAAGCTAGAATCCCAGATGCCTTATATTTGTGCCCACACTTCTCTCTCTCAAAACTTCTGTAGATCTCTTAATCAAAATTAAATAGGGATACAGGTGGACCCACTGCAACAATGAGATGTACAAGTCGTTATGTCGAAAACAAGCTTTACAACTTTGGTGGGGGGGGAGAGGGAGTGGGAAGGATTGGGTGGGGGGAAAGGAGGGAGGATGGGAAGGGATGGGAAGGGGAAACAAAGGAGGAGTCTACAATGCTTGATAAGAAATGTACTCATTATCTTGCCCATGTAATTGGAACCCCTCTGTACAGTATTTTCACAATAAATAAATAAATAAATTTTAAAATAAATATTAATAGTGGGGCTGGGAAGGTGGCTCAATGGTAGAGCGCTTGCCTTGCATGCATGAGGCCCTGGGTTTGGTTCCACAGCACCATATAAGCAAAAAGAAAAAAAAGCCAGAAGTGGTGCTGTGGCTCAAGTGGTAGAGTGCTAGCCTTGAGCTGAAGAGCTGAGGGACACCACCCAGGCCCAGAGTTCAGGACCCACGACCAGACCCCCCCCCAATAAAAATATCAATAGTGAAAATTCAAACAGCACAGGCATGATATGTGAACTTGATTTAATCTAGAATTCAGCTCTTGTGGTCTGTCCAACCACATCCATCCTATTTTAAGTATGTTGGCATGCCAGATTTCTTTCTCCATTGTTTTATGTTGTGCAATTAGAACTTACTTAAATCGATGGTGAGACTTTCAAAACTTTTCTTTTTTGTGAGACAGTTTGTTGTGTGATCATCTCTCCAATTTGCTGGCTATTAAGGTACTTTTTCAAATAACAAAAATGGGAACTTGTAGAAATCATTTTATGGTTGCCTTAACTTTCCAGATTTATTAGGAAGTAAGTAATCAATTGAGACTAAAGAGTGGGAGACAGTTAAAGATTTGAAAAAATTAGAAATGTGAAAGTGTCATCTGAGTAGCAATCTACTTGAGGTTGGTGGTTATGAATTTAAGTGAAATTTATCACATTTGGGTTATGTTGTTTTCTGTAGGCACACTCAACTCTGTAAGATAAGCAGGAAATTGATGGGGATACATTTATACAGTATTGGCCAATCCCAAAGGCTGTGACAAAGAAAGAGAGAGTCAATGGATTTGAATAAGTGAGCTCCACAAAAGATTTGTTTCTCAATGCTTCATGAAATGACTAACATAGTTGGTGTTTCATAAACTTTTGCTGAATGAAAGGAAACTTCTTCAATTTTTTTCCTTATTCTCCAAGTTCAGTAATTTTACAGGTCTCTTTCTTCAATTCTGGCTAGAACTTAGTGATCCATTTCAGTTTGTGAGATTAGCTATTTCTTCAGCTTGGGGAAATTTTATTACATGATTTATGCAATTGCTGCATGTTTTCCATCTGTTCCTGATATCCTTCTGGAACTCTTATTATTTGCATATTAAAGCTTCTAGATATATCTTCTAAGGATCTTACCACTTTCCCTATGATTTCTTTTGGCTAATATTTCTGTTTTGATATTAAAGTATTTTATCATTTAATTGTATATTTTTCAAATTTGGATTTCAGTAGACACTACCTCTTTAATTTTTACTTGCAAAAATTTAATTGGAAAACTACACATTAATTTTCTTTTTGGGGGAGTTTGTGCTCTTCTTGCTCTGGTTGATATTCCTCTCTCTAGTTGCTGGGCCATTGTTGTTTACTTTTAATTTTACTTTTGTATGTTCATGCAGAGCCTTACTACATAAACTTCCATTTTGAACCGAATTTTTAAAGCATTTTTCTATTTCCTGTCAGGTTTTATTTTTTTTCTTAATATGTACTTTTCATTGTAAAGATATTGTACAGAGGGACTACAGTTACACCGGCAAGGTAATGAGTCCATTTCCTGTTCAGCATTGTTACACCCTCCTTTGTTTTTCCTCTACCATCCACACCTTCCTTCTCCACTTCCCCAACTCCTCCCTTTCCCCTTCCCTCCCCCCCAAAGTTGTAAAGTTCACTTTCAACATACTGTCTTGTACATCACATTATTACAATGGGGCATCTTGTATCCTTATTTCAGCATTTGGTTATTTCCCGTCCCCTCCCCAAATTAGAAAAATGTATATACAAGATGCAAGGCACCGGATCCAAATACAGTGAAAACAGGGGTTATACCATTGGGGAAGAGGATACAAAAGAAACAAAAAATCACATAGTACATTATAAATACATTTTAAAAAAGCAAGAAATATAAAACCACTTTTGTCCCAATCTTGGGGTTCATTTTGCTTAGAGTCATCTTATATCATCATATGTACATAGCTTTTGAGCTTTTCTGCTTGTCCTAGACACATACTAGTTATTGCAAATAAGGAACACAATGGGAAATATTTTTCTTTGGGTCTGGTATTCATTTGATATAATTTTTTTCAAGTCTTTCCATTACCTAACAAATGGCACGATGTCATTCTTTCTGAGTGAAGCATAGAATGAGAAATTCTAGGGTTCCTTGGCACAGGCTAAAATTTTTTTTTGGTTGTTTGCAGGGCTTGAACTTTGGTCTTGGGCGCTCTTTCGCTTGAGCCACAGCACCACTTCGGGTTTTCTAGTGATTTATTGGAGATAAGAGTCTCACAGACTTTCCTGCCCTGGCTGGTTTTGAACCACAATCCTTAGATCTCAGCCTCCTGAGTAGCTAGGATTACAGGCATGAGCCACCAGCGCCCAGCTCCAAAATTTTCTTAATAAAGACTCAGAAACAAAACAAATCAAAGAAAGGTTGGACAAATGGTATCACATGAAACTGCAGAGCTTCTGCATGGCAAAGGACATCGCTAGCAAGATCAATAGAAAGCACACGGAATGGGAGAAGATCTTCACTAGCCATACAATGGACAAGGGTCTCATATCTAAAATATACTTAGAACTCAAAAAATTAAATCCCTCCCAAAATAAATCCTCAAAGAAAGAACTGCCCCATTAATAAGTGGGCTAAAGGCTTAAAGGGACACATCGCTGAAGAGGAAATAAGAATGGCGAATGACACCTGAAGAAATGCTCAACTTCTCTAGCCATAAAAGAAATGCAAATCAAAACAACATTGAGATACCCCCTCACCCCAGTCAGAATGACTATGATCAAGAACTCTAATAACAGCAGATGCTGGAGGGGATGTGGCCAAAAGTGAACCCTACTGCATTGTTGATGGGAGTGTAAACTTGTTCAACCACATTGGAAAGCAGTATGGAGGTTCTTCAAAAGACTCCACTTACAACTCCCCTATGACCCAGCAATCCCACTTTTGGGCATTTACCCAAATGATCACAAACAAGTCTATACTAAAGCTACCATTACAACTATGTTTATCGCAGCATGATTTACCATAGCTAAGGTATTGAACCAAACCAGATACCCCTTATTTGATGAATGGATCAAGAAAATGTGGGTATAGTGTTTTTTATTTCTATTGAACATTTAGATGTTTCATTTTGAACTTACTCTCCTACTTCAGTTTGAAGGCATAACAATTTTTGAAAATATGGATTAATGTAAAATACAAATTAGGGAGTAACTCTTTGTTATCAAACTTCTCAAGAACAGTATATCTTCCATTAAGCTTCTGTTTGTTCTCTAAAAGTAATTTGAGAAAATTTAATGTATGTATACATTTTCAGGAACACATCATCTGTTGAAAGTCAACCATTTCCGTGTAATTTTGCACCTGTTAATCCATTTACTAATTATTCTCAGCTGCAAAATGGAAATATGTTGTGAATCTACACCATAACTTATTAGTTGTACAAACTGAAACATTTTTATCCCTTGTATAATGCCTAGTACTACTGTGTTTTTGACACAAATATTTCAGGAGATGTTTAGCAGGATTATATTCCATCCAAGTTTTGGTAATTATTTGGGTAAGTCAAATTACAAACGTCAAATACTATAAAATCGTAGAATTGCAGTGCAATGCTCCCATTTTCTCTTTTGTTATCATTCCTACCTTGAATAAGAGATTGGTGTTGGAAGTACGGAAAAGATATGAATGAAAATTGGTGATATTAAAAAGAAAAAACCTGAAGTGGTGCTGTGGCTCAAGTTGTAGAGCGCTAGCCTTGAGCTGAAGAGCTGAGGGACAGCGCCCAGGCCCAGAGTTCAGGCCCCACAACCGAACCCTCCCCTAAAAAAATTGGTGATGTCTAGATATGCTCTACATTTCTCACTATTTTACATATTTATTCTACTTCATATATATTTTATTCTTTTCAATGTATCCTTTGTCTCATATATTACCATGAGGCCTTTGCAATCTGAAATGAAAATAGCCATGTGCATTATGAAATAAAAATCAGCTAAGTTTATAAAAGTGTCTGTTCTCCAAACTGCCAGATAATTGTATTCATTAAATCTCTATAACAGAAGTATACATTTTCTTCCATTCTAATGAGCTATTGTTTAAGAGTTTAAAGAATGTTAGCTTACCTGAGTGTATTTAGTTACAGTTGACTACGATTTAATTTTGAATAGGAAATTATAAAATTAATACCCTGAAGCAAAGCATATTTAGCCTTTACAGATATTCAATGGGAAATTCTCAGTCTAGACATATATAGACATAATATAGAATCTAAATATTTCAGACGTATTGTGTATCTGGAGAGTAAAGGAAAAAACTCTACGTTAGAAGAAGAAAATTGTACCATAAGATAAAACATGGATAAGTCTTGAGGATATTATGCTAAGTTAATAAGCAACAAATGCTGATTGATTCCACTTATATGAGATATCTAACATAGTCAACTTATTTTAAAAAACAAACAAATATAATGGAGGTTTCCTAGGGCAAGGTGGGAAAAGTGAGGAACTGTTGTTCAGTGGGAAGAATGTTTCAGTGATCTAAAATGAAAAAGTTGTGAATTTCTACTGAACTACATTGTGGTTATATTTAACAACACTCAATTGTATACTTGAATTTTTCTGAAGAGCATTTATCCTATGATATGTACTTAGCAGAATTTTTAAATCCACATTATTTTCATCCCTCTTCTTTCATGGCCACTTATATGAAAAAAATCTTTATTTTAAAACATAAATTTGGCCAGGCACTGGTGGCTCATGTCTGTAATCATAGCTACTCAGGAGGCTGAGATCTGAGGATCCAGGTTTAAAGCTAGCCAAGGCAGGAAAGTCTGTGAGATTCTTATCTCCAATTAACCACCAGAAAACCTGAAGTGGTGCTGTGGTTCAAGTGGTAGAATGCTCACCTTGAGCTGAAGAGCTCAGGGACAGTGCACAGGCCCAGAGTTCAAGCCCCCTCACCAACAAAAACCAATGAAAACCAGAAACTTGGCATCTACCAATTCTACAATACATACTAAGGCATTTGGATATTCTGAAAGTTACATTTCTTCTGTTTAATTATTGCAAAGGAAAAAAATGTGAGCCAAGCTACTGAGTTTGTCCATAATGTTTGAGGAGCAAAAGTTAATATCAAAGTTTGTGATTTTGGGGCTTTTTACTATCTCTGAGAGGTGGAAGCCAGCCCCAAGCAGCCAATTTGTTTCTAATAGTATTTGCATCATTATAGTAGGGACTGGGGAAAATTTATTTTCCATATTCTTCCCAAGTAAGTTTTATTGAAGTTGGAATGACTTTAAATTGTGAAACAGCAGTTAGGTATCTCATTGTCCTTTATGAGAAAAGATAATACTGCTGACACAGTTTCTTTCTGCAATGCCTATTGCTGGTAAGAACATTACAAAGTATATTTTTCCTTCTGTTCTAATCTCTCAAAGTGTCCTTTGTCTAATGCCTGTAATTGTTTAAAAAAAACTTGTCACTGATAATAGTTAGGGTTATGCTGCATCAGTGTCTGACCTCTTCTAGCTCACCTGAAGGCATCTTACCCCTCATTTTTGAATTCCTGTGTTTTCCCTCTGTGTTGGCCACTTCGTTGATGAACTTAATATTGGATTCATTAAAAATGTGTTTTTTTATGCTTAGATGTTGTATTTGAGCATGAGAAAAGAAATAAAAACTCCAATTCAGTGAATGACGTGCTCTTCTGCATGACTGAGCTTGTCCTGTCTAATTAATAGGTCCAATCATTTTCGGATTAAACACCTTGTTGGCCTGAACAAGCTGGATGGACCCTCAGATCTTCTTGATAACCACCTGGAATTGAGATTTATTTTTCTTTACAGTAAAAAAAATGTATATTGGAAATGAACTTTACAGCATCGGGCAGAGTGGGGATGGAGAGGAGTGAAGTAGGTGGGGGAGGGAAGGGATAGTGGGAGAACAACAAAGGAGGGCTTAACTATGCTCAACAGACATCTGTTAATTGCCTTACTCATGTAACTGTAACCCCTCTGTACAGCATCTTTACAATAAAATAAAAAATTAAATGTTACTGTGCAGCAGCCTAACTTCTTAATATTAACAGCTTACATTTATTGAATGCTTGCATGTGCTTATTTGAAGCTTCACCTGTCAATTTCTTTTTCTGGTTATTGTCATTTTCTATTTCTTTTTCCCTTAGTAAATGCAGTATCAAGGGCATAGGACAGTTCTGCCCCTCAGAATGCCTTCCATTCATTCATTAGCTGATTCCCTACTCATATTCCCCAAGAGGACAATCTTATTGTGTAGATACATATGTGTCAAGTTGCTTAGATGAAAGGGAATGTCATTGGCCCAGAAAGCCAGTTGATCTGTGTTTGATTTCTAAGTCAGAAAGCATCAGAAGAGTGTTGTTTTCAGTGACCCTTGCTAGTATCACTATTAAGAGCTTATATCAACAGCCAATTTATGTGGGTGCATGGAGGCCTATGAAATCTGACTTCTCTTCTCTGAAATAAAAACACACATCTTCTTGACTTCTCTTGCAAAACAAATATTATTAGAGATAGATGACCTTACATCCAAGCATTCTTAAAAATATAAAAGTGAACATTCTTTACTCAGGGAAAATGATACAGTAATAGACATGTATTATTATGCTGGAGTTTGGCAAAATGCCATTAAAGTGACAGAAATTCATTATGAAAAGGAAAGAAAACAATCTGTAACAGACAAACACAGCCAAGAAAACTGTAAAATGCAAACAGCTGCAAATAATTGGGATTAAATCGACCACTGAAATATTGGCCTCAATACTTAATATCCTTACTATTGACTCCTCTCATTTTCAGGTTAAGCTTATTGGTGAGATGAACAAGCTGGATGGAACCTCAGATCTTCTTGATCATCACCTGGAATTAAGATTTATTTTTCTTCTTTTTTGGGGGGGAGGGTCCAGTTGTGGGGCTTGAACTCTAGGCCTGGGCACTGTCCCTCAGCTCTTCAGCTCAAGGCTAACGCTCTACCGCTTGAGCCACAGTGCCACTTCCAGCTTTTTTCTTTTTGTTTATGTGGTGCTGAGGAATCGAACCCGGGGTCTCAGGCATGCAAGGCAAGTGCTCTACCACTGAGTCACCTTCCAAGCCCAAGATTTATTTTTCTTTTCAGTAAAAGCAAAAAATATTACCATGCAACAGACTATCTTCTTAATATTAACAACTTACACTTAATGAAAACTTCCATGTGCTTCTTTCATGCTTCATCTGTAATTACAATCATAATTATACAAGCTAATTATAACTTTTAAATTAATATTTAATGCTCAACAATATGATAACATAGTATTGTCATATTTTTATGCAAGACAAAATCTAAGACCAAAAAATATAAATAAACCTGCCTAACGTCATAAAACTAGTGAAGAAAGAACTTAGAATTTAAAAGCATGATTGACTACAGGGCCCACATGCTTAATTGCTGCCTTAACTGTTTCCTTGCTCCATTTCATTATCACCATTATTCTCTTTTTCAAGTAAGACAAAAAATACTCAGATTCATTATCAACACTCTGCATTATTGTGGGCCTAATATTAGTTTAAACAGAGTACAAGAGTCAAGCTTTTTTTATTGAGAAAATACTGTACAGAGGGGTTACAATTACATGGGAAAGATAATGAGTACATTCCTTATCAAGCATTGTTGCCTCCTCTTTTGTTTCCCCTTCCCATGCTTCCCATACTCCCCTGGCCCCTCCCCTGCCCTGACCAAAGTTGTGAAGTTTGTTTCTTGATATAACGACTTGTACATCTCATTGTTGCAATGGGTCCACCTGTATCCCTATTTAAACAATTTGCTTTTTCCCTTCCCCTCCACAAATTATACCAACATCAAATACAGTGAAAGCAGGGGTTATACAGTGGGGGAGGGACATACAAAGAAACAAAGAAATAATCTTATAAATATGTTAGAAACAATCGCAGCTTTTGTTGGTTTCCTTCAGCAAAATGGAGATATAGACTAAAAAGTGGACAAAAGGTCGGGAATGTCTTAATCAGGCTCATAGTTTGTTTGGAATGAGACCCGAGAGGGAATTAATTCAAGAACAGAACATCTGGGTGAAAAATACACAAGCAGGTGATTATCTTTAATCTTAATATTCATACAGATAATAAAGAGCAGAGTGAATAAGACATTTAGAGGTTAAGGGAACAACTTGCTCTTTAAGTAGAGAAGCAAAAACCCAAAAGATAACATTAAAGTAAAAAATCTGAACAGTGTGATAATAGTAGCAGGAATTATTTTGATGTGAAACGAGTATTTCTTCTCATGTTTGGAACTTCACATTTGCTGTTATAGTAAGCATCCATTAAATTTGATGAAACTGGGAGTGCAATTGGGGATATTTGTCCTTTTGCTAGGAAAACTGGAAAGAATAGATAGAACTTTGAAACTTTCCATCATCTTAAACAAATCAGTTCAGAAAAAGATCAGATATTTTTCATTTTAACATCATGTTAATATAGGTGAATATAGAAAGTGATGTAGGAGATTTTTCAGCCTCAGCCCTGGGACTGGCTTATGCAGAATTAAAAACAACAACAACAACATCAACAACTCTTTTTGAATTATTAGGAATTGAATCAAAGGCCTCATGTGTGCTAAACCAAAAATCTACAACTTGATCCATGTCCCAGCCCTTAATATTGTATTTTGCTTTTCAGATAAGTTCTTGTTAACATTGCCCAGACTGGAACTCACAATCTTCCTTCCTTTATCCCTGGAATAGCTGGAATGACAACTATAAGCCACCATGTCCTGTTCAAAATGAAAGTCTGGATCCTGGTTTATAAGAACTTCTGGTTTATACCACAAGATGGAAGTAGATTTAAGCTAGAAGCAAATCTTCCCAGCATTCTTGATACTAAGCTATTTTGCTTGTTTTTTTTTACACTTTTCTTATCAATATCATTATTTAGCTAGTCATAATAGCTGAAGGTCATACATTTTATATTAATGTAAATATACTGTACGGAGGGGTTACAGTTATATGAAAAAGCTAATGAGTTCATTTTTTATCAAGCATTTTGCCTTTTCCTTTGTCTTTGTTTTTCTCCTACCGTCCCTTCCTTCTCCACCTCCCCACCTACTCCCCCCCCCCACTGAAGTTGTAAAGTTCGTTTTCAACATAGTTTCTTGTACATCTCATTGTTACAATGGGTCAGTCTGTATCCCTATTTAAGCATTTTGTTTTTTCCCTTCCCCTCCCCAAATTAGGAAATGTATATACAAGATGTAGGGCACCAGAATCATATACAGTGAAAACAGGGGTTGTACCATGGGGGAGGAACATACCAAAAAAACAAAAAAATCACATAGTACATTATAAATATATTAAAAAATAGCAAGAAAGAATAAACTATTTGTGTCCCTATCTTGGGGTTCATTTCACTTAACAACATTTATATGGCTATATGAAGGTCATACTTATTTTAATTTTTGTGTGGTAAAGTGTTTAGAACTAATGTCCTGTACTTTCTATGCAATTCTACCACTTAAGTCATGGCCTCAGCCCTTTCTTTCACCTATTTTCTACATAAGAGTTCAGATTTTGACAGATTTTGGGCAGCAATCCTCCTCCCCTGTAGTTAGTTACAGCTATGAGCTGCCATTTCTGGCCATAGGTCTTACATATTTTGGTGACACATTTAATTTTTAGTTGAACGTCTTTTGTGTTTTTCTCTATAGTAGTATAGGTATTTTGGAGATGATAAGATAGCAAAACATGGTTGACCTTTTCAGTTATTGCAGCTTTGTATGCACACAGCATTTTCACTAGTAAGTTTTTGTCCTGGCTGGTGTTCATAATTAAGGTGATTCAGAATCGTCAGATAATTGCTATTTTCTTATCAGTTGTAATTGTTAAAATTTAGTGAAAGAGAAACAAGGAAGAATTGAAGTTTATATTGTTGTCATTAATGCAAGAATACTATTTTCAGTTGGTAATTTGTGCATTGGACTTTGCAAAAGATGTACAAGAGATGAAATACACATTGTTCTCTTTCATCTCTCTCCACTTAGGAAAATGATCAGGCCAATATAATGAGGAAGAATATCCAGAAATATAAGTGGATTAGTTTTGTCTGGTGCTAGCATATTGGGTAGTAGAGTATAAGAACTGGCTGAAAAAATAAATGACTTTAGAGGACAGAAAGTATTAGTAGTTATGTAAATTTATTTCTATACTAGACTGATATACTTGCAAAAAACAATTTGTACTTAAACCTAGAACTAAAATAATTTCTCAATTTTCATGTGAGTTGCACACTTTGTATGACTACAAACATTTGTTTGTAATCATATGGAATAGTATGCTTCACTTCCATTCTTTTAAAATCATGATAATAATGGCATACTCTTTATTAAGTTATTGTGAGAAATAAATGAGATAATATATGGACCACCCAACATAGCCTTCAATGTAGTAGTTATTAAATAATACAATATATTTTGTTCTAAATATTTCCTTCATTTTATTAAAATGAGCTTTTATGGTATGCAGAGGAAAGGTTAATACTCTTCAAAAATTCAAAAACAAAGTTTCAGAGATTAAGTTATTTGTTCAGAGTTGGTAGTGGAAAAGTTAGTCTGATAATTCATGAATATGCACTATTACTACCTTTAGACTTTAATTCTATGTGTATGTGTTAAATTCTTTTGCAGAGGATTAGTATAGGTAGGAAGGCAGGATAGAATATCACAAAATGAGTGCATCATGTGGAGCAAAGGAGTTTTGAAATAAGGTATGATCTTCCTTCAGGTGGTGATGAAGTGAGGAAATTGAGTCTAAATAATGTCACAGCCATCCTGGCACCTAGCCAGGTGATGGAAGTGGTCTGCTGTCACAGCCATCCTGGTGCCTGGACAGGTAATGGGCTGTCCACCAAGCTCAAAGGGCCAGAGGTGAGATAAGCCGTCCCTTGAATTACAGATGCCTGGCTCAATGGGTGGAGCCCGGAAGACCCTGATTTGGGGAATACATAGATACTTTATGTTGTTCAGCATGAGGGGATCCCTGCTTCTTGTGCTGTGTTTATGTATAATGCTTTGCTGACCTTGGTCTCCACCCAACATGTCTTTAAAAGCTTGGTGCAAGCTCTGTTAGGGGCTGCGGGTCTTTGTAATTGGCCAACTGCAGACCTCTAGTTCTCCAATAAAGACTCCCCAAAATTCAACCTACCAAAATGTGGCTTTTCTATATTCTCATGGCTGGATTTATATCTGATTTAAAGTATAACATATAATAGTGGTACTGTACAGAGCATAGATAATATATACATTTATGTATGTATGTAAGTATGTATGTATGTATTTATGTATGTATATATATTAATTGTGGGACTTGAACTCAGAGTCTGGGCTCTGTCTCTGAACTTTTTTGCTCAAGATAGTGCTCTACCACTTTGAGCCACAATGTCATTTGTACTTTTAAAATATAGAGAATCTGAGAGTACTTTTAAAATATAGAGAATCTGAGAATACAAATGGAAGCATAAATGCCAAAGAATAGACCTAAAGATAAAAAGCTTGCCTCATATGTTCAAGTATCTTGAGAGTCTGAAGCCAGTAAGTGTGGTATAGTAGGGACGAAAGAGGCCATAACAAAGTTCAGAATGTTTGTCTCTTTTAAAAGCATTAGAACACACATACACACAAGTCTAGACAGATGAAACAATAATGAGTCTGTGGGATAATTTCAAGTCTTAAGCTGGAATAAATGATGGAGGAAGACTTCTAAGTGAACTGTAATGATACAGGATCAAAATCAAGTTGGGGTGGTTAGCAAATAGAAAAGTGGCCATCTTTTTGGAGGTTGCACCATACTTAGAAAAATACATTGGTAGATATTTTCATTTATAGAATTGAAAAGAAAAATTTGTGTTTTTCATTTTTCTTGAGAATGTAGAATGTAAAATATCTTTTGTAGATGTTTTGAAAACTAATCAAATACTGTGAACTTGGGCATGTACATGGAGGTATGCCTAGAAAAACATGATAACCAACATAATAGGAAATCAGGCAAAAAGAATATCTAATTAGCAGAGGGGACTAAGTGAGACCTAAAGCACATATTTGATCTGGGCCTACTTTTTATTTTACTTTATTTATTTTTTTGTCGGTTGTAGGGCTTGAACTCTGGGCCTGGGCACAGGTTCACTGCTCTTCAGCTCAAGGCTAGTGCTCTACCACTTGAGCCACAGCTCCATTTCCAGTTTTCTGGTGATTTATTGGAGATAAGAGTCTCAAAGGCTTTCCTGTCTAGCTTTGAACCATGATCCTCAGATCTAGGATTACAGGCATGAGCCAGTGGTGCCTGGCTATTGTTTTTAAGTATATGTGGATACTGTTCCTTTGTAGCTTTTCTTTTTTCACTCTTGTTTTGTTTGTTTGAACAGACAAGTTGATGTTAGGCATAATGAACCCAAAGATAAGGACTCAAATGGTTTTTCTTTCTTGGTATTGTTTCTTTGTTACTTTGTATGTCCCTCTCCCCCTAGTAAAACCCCTGTTTTCACTGTATTTGATGGTGGTATAATTTGTGGAGGGGAAGGGAAAAAACAAATGGTTTAAATAAAGATACAGGCGGACCCATTGCAACAATGAGATGTACAAGACGTTATGTCGAAAAACAAACTTTACAACTTTGGTGGGGGTGGGGAGAGGGGTGTAAATGGGAGAGCAGAGATGTTAAGGGGAAACAAAGGAGGAGGCAACAATGCTTGATAAGAAATATACTCATTACTTGCTCATGTAATTGTAACCCCTCTATATGGTATTTTCACAATAAAACAAACATTAATTAAAAAATAAAACTTCCAATTTAATATCAAATATTATTGAAGGTACATGCAAAACAGCAACAACTATTTTGCTTTACAATTTATATAAATTATTCTTGCTTTTTCATTCCCTGTTCTTCTCTATCAATGTAAAAGGCTCAAAGTTGACCTAGAAGTATTTAATTTGTCCTAATTTCTGCTTTAAGGTTTCAAACTAGTGGGATTTTTGCAAATCAGGGTGCTAGGGTCTTTTTGGCCTACTTGGATAGAAATTGTGAATAGGCACTTTGGAAAGTAGTATGGAGGTTCCTCAAAAGACTCCACATAGAGCTCCCCTATGACCCAGCAGTCCCACTTTTGGGCATTTACCCAAATGTTTACAAACAAGACCACACTAAAGCTACCAGTACAACTATGCTTATTGCAGCATTAGTTACCATAGCTAAGATCTGGAATCAACCCAGATGCCCCTCAGTAGATGAATGGATCAAGAAAATGTGGTATATATACACAATAAAATTCTATGCCTCCATCAGAAAGAATGACATTGCCCCATTTGTTAGGAAATGGAAAGACTTGGAAAAAATTATATTAAGTGAAGTAAGCCA
>NW_012267394.1:188467-204863 GCF_000151885.1 Dipodomys ordii | reverse complement strand
AAGTCGTTTAAATAAGGATACAGGTGGACCTGTTGCAACAATGAGAAGTACAAGTTTTCATGTCAAAAATGAACTTTACAACTTGTGGGGGGGAGGATTGGGTGGGGGGGAGTGAGGATGGGAAGGGATGGGAAGGGTAAACAAAGGAGGAGGCTATAAAGCTTGATAAGAAATGTACTGACTATCCTGCCCATGTAATTGTAACCCCTCTGTACAGTATTTTCACAATAAAAAAAAAAAGAAAAAAAAAGAAATTGTGAATAGGTAAAGAGAAGCTGGCAGCCACTGAGCCCTTGAATATCCAAGGCCTAAAGGCTAGATTAGCAGACCTGGAGGCTTATAACTGAACCATTGCTTGGGGATTTAGACGGTAGAGGATTATGGCTCTAGGTACACAAAATGTGGGTATACTGTTCTGGTTTTAAGCCAGGGCACATGATGACTTTTGTAACCTTTGCTTTCCAGCAACAGTGAGTAGCAGCATCAGACAGAAGCATGTAGTTGCTAGCGTGTTCTTAAATAAGCCTCAGGTGCTGGAATCTTCAGCCCCTCTAGTGATTACCAGTACAATTATCAAGAAGCTAATTTTACAGTTCTTGGATTTAGAATGTCTAGACTCTCAGCTTTTGTCAATGGCTAGTATGATAGCTTTCATGTCTAGGTATGTAAGAACTTTGGCCTTTAAAAATATCAACTTCAAATCCCCCAACAACAAATCCTCAAAGAAACAACTGCCCAATAAATAAAGATTTAAAGAGAAACGTCTCTGAAGAGGAAATAAGAATAGACAATAGACACATGAAGAAATGCTCAACTTCTCTAGCCATAAAAGAAATGCAAATCAAGACAACGTTGAGATTCCACCTCACCCCAGTTAGAATGGCAATAAACAAGAAATCTAATAACAACAGATGCTAGAGGGGATGTGGCCAAAAGGGAACCCTACTTCATTGTTGGTGGGAGTGTAAACTTGTTCAACCACTCTGGAAAGCAGTATGGAGGTTCCTCAAAAGATTCCACATAGAGCTCCTCTATGACCCATCAATCCCACTTTGGAGATCTACCCGATCGATCACAAACAAGGTCATACCAAAGCTATCAGCACAACCACGTTTAATGCAGCATTATTT
Source organism: Dipodomys ordii (assembly GCF_000151885.1). Lineage (NCBI taxonomy): Eukaryota > Metazoa > Chordata > Mammalia > Rodentia > Heteromyidae > Dipodomys > Dipodomys ordii. The sequence goes on along the minus strand of NW_012267394.1, from coordinate 203,733 downwards.
ACCATAGTTAAGATTTGAAACCAACCCTGATGCCCCTCAGTAGATGAATGGATCAAGAACATGTGACATATAGATATATAGATATATATAGATATTGTATATATACAATAGAATTCTATGCCTCCATCAGAAAGAATGGCATTGCCTCATTTGTTAGGAAATGGAAAGACTTGGACAAAATCATATTAAGTGAAGTAATCCAGGCCCAAAGAAACATAGGTCCCATGGTTTCCCTTGTTTGCAATGACTAGTACATGTATAGGACAAGCAGAGAATGTCAAAAGCTATGTACATATGACCACATGGGATAATGTTAAGCAAAATTTACCCCAAGACAGGGACACAGGTGGTTTTCTTCTGTCTTGCTAGTGTTTTTAATGTACTTACAAAGCACTGTGTCATTCTTTTGTTTCTTTTGTATGTTCTTCCCCTATGGTATAACCCCTGTTTTCACTGGATTTGATGCCGGTGTTCTGCATCTTGTATATATATTTTTGTAATTTGAGGAGGGGAAGAGTTATTTCGGAACATCTAAACAGGGATGCAGGATGACCCATTGTGATGACTATATGTACAGGACACGATGTTGAGAACGAACTTTACAATGTCAGGGTGGAGGGAAATGGGAGGAGTTGGGGAGGTGGGGAGGAAAGTTATGGTAGGAGACAAAAAAGGAGGCAGTAACAATGCTCTCTACAAAATGTACTCATTACCCTATTCATGTAACTGTAACCCCTCTGTACAACATTTTTACAAAAAATAAATAAATATGTATATATATACATATATATTTTAAAATATCAGCTCCTATAATTCTTCCAGTGACAAGGGGCTACAATTTCTCTTCCCTGGCTCTTCAAAGCCTTCTGTCTTTCTTCAAAGTTGCATAATTACCTTCTTTCTACTCTTCTCATCCCTCATTATCTTTATTGCCTTTGCTAGCCATCATTTCTGTCCTGTCAACAACACTTCAGCTATCCTCTCAGTACTTTTCCTACTAGCTCAGTCTACTCTACCAATAATAAAAATGGACAAGAAAAGACCAGTGGAGAAAAGTCTTTTACTGGGACTAATGTTGCATCAACAGGGGCAGCACAGGAAAGTGTATGCAAGCTGGCTGGAAATGTGATCTGAATGGCTTGCTTAAGTAGCCCCAAAGTAGTTGTTTCTAGAGTATTTTCATAGTCCTTCATGCAACTGCTTATAATAACCATGGCCCTTTCCTTCATACCAGTTACAGACATGCTGTTGGACCACAAAGGTAAGTGTTCTCCCTCCGGTCTAGGTGAAAACAGTGCTAAACTTCACTAAGGATTGTGATGGCAAAATGGTCTTGCTTGAAACTATCATGCTTCTTCAAACTATCATGGTCTGAAAAATGCTTTGGCAACTAGCGGTTATGGTTACTGTGCAGCTTAGCTTCTTTCATGCAGATGATGTCATTGTCAGTTTGATGTACAGAACAGATTTTTTGTATGTTGTTTTGATACGTATTACCTATGTAGGGTTGATTTCATCGATGAGATTTTTGGTATGTGTCAATGTTTCAGGGTTTCTCATAGAAAACAAAGTTCATTGCTGATATTACTTTTTGCTAATATGACAGTGGAAAATGAAAGCAATATTTCCTGTAGGAAATACAGTTTTAAACAGCCAAAATGACCCTAGGAATGTGCTAGTTACTAAGGAGAGCTTCAAATCTGACAAGACAAGTTATTGGTAAGAATTATTGGAATTGAGAAGAGCTACCTTTAGAAAGGAGTTCAGGTGTTTGGAGACTTCCTGACAACCAAGTAAATTAGCAAATGAAGCTAATGGATCATGATTTATTCCAGAGTGACCTGTGGTGGGGAGGTTGTCTACTAGAAATAATTTGTTTTCATATAGTGGAGCAATGTACTGTAGAACAAAGAAGGAGGACTTGAACAGAGAATATTGTGGCAATGAAAGAACTGTGTGGATTAGAATGTGCAGGGGGAGCCGGGTGCAAGTGGCTTACACCTGTAATTCTAGCTACTCAGGAGGCTGAGATCTGAGGATCCTGGTTCAAAGCCAGCCCAGGCAGGAAAGTCCATGAGACTCTAATCTCCAATAAAGCACCAGAAAACTGGAAGTGTCACTGTGGCTCAAGTGGTAGGGAGTTTGCCTTGAGCTGAAAAACTGAGGGTCAGAGCCCAGGCTTGAAGTTCATGCCCCACAACCAAAAGAAAAAAGTGCAGGGGAGATTTTAGTTATTATGGTAAGGAATTTAAAGAATAGAGTAATAATCATTCATCACATTTCTATTAAGCTGTATATTGTGCCAGATAAAATTCTGGGACAGCTTAGGTCCTCTAGAATTCTTTTAAATGAATCTTCATTCCTAGATTAGGGACATGTAAACATCAGTCATTTATTAGGTTTACATAAAGACTGAAATGTCATGTCCTTCATCCTAAGAAAACAATAGTATTCTGAGTTATTTTGAAATAGAAATTTATATCTCACTATATAACTTGGGGAAAATGAAAATTCATGACATTTTTAAATTACGTTCACAATTTCATCTGTATTTTGACCTCTCAAATAAAGATCAAATGCACAACTCAGTAATGTTTTGTCTATTCTTAGTCAGAAGCAACTCTGTTGAATAAGCTGCTTATGTAGAAGGGATTGCTTGGGCATCTCACAACTGCTGTTTCTGCTCATGATGGTATTCACTGTAATACACACATTTCTAATTGTCCTTCATTTTTCTTGTTCTCGTCTAATTCCAAGCCACTCAAGACAATGTACTTTTTAAAATTTATAATGACATAGATACTTAGTCTTCTTGTATATAGCCAACACTTTTCAGTGAATTTAGTATAGAGAAATAAAATTGTTTACTTTCTTATAGTATCCTTCTTCTCCTTTGAAAATTATACTTTCAAATAAAAGCCTCAGCTTTTGAACTCTGTCAAAATCTAAAGCCCATAGCAGTTTTAATAGACTTGCAACTTTATCCAGATCTCTGAAGATGGCTTGTAGACTGAAGTTTCTAGGACTCAGGTAGATCTAGGCTTTGTAGAAAGGCTCACCTTTCAGCTGAAAGTTTACTTCTGAGTACATTGTGTACATTTTCTTCTTGATTGAGTCAAGAATAAAATACATTCCTCCTCTCAACAAAAGAAAGTATTGCCCTTTTCATTTCTAACAGTATCTCTATTACAAAAAACATTTTCAATTATATGCTGATACTAGATATATAAGACAGACAATGAGGAGGGCAGATGCTAAATATATTTATAGCTTTATTAAAATAAAAAATGTTAGTGAAATCTAAATAATTGTTGATTTTGTGGTCTAAACAATATACACATATGACTTTGAAATACCATTCTCCAATTGCATCACTATGATATCTTTCTCATTTTATTATATATATATATATATATATATATACATATATATTCTTCCTTCCATTCAGTTTTTGCCTGATGAAATAATATGAGTAGTTTGAAACTATCACAGAGAATACAAATTCACTCTTCTATATGGTGATCTGATTTGGATTTAGACCACCACTGAGAGAATTATGTATGGTTTCAAAACAAATTTGTGCACCCCAAGCAGTGATTTCTGAAATTTTTGTAATAGCAGCATCCTGCCAGTAACTTAGTTTGAATGAAACATATACTCCATCCTAAATTGCAAAAATACATTTCAATACAAAATACATGAAACATATATTTGTTTTGAGAAAAAATCTCTTTGTAACAACTATTGAGATAATTAGAAATGTAATATTCAACTGATTAGACACTAGCTAAAAACTGTTCTTTATGAATCTTTATGATGGACAATATTTATCAATTGACTGGTAGATTTTCTTTTTCAATCCCAAGCATTCCAATTAACTGGTTTGCTCTAGCATATGTGTTTACTTTAGAAGTAGCCAACAAATACGAATTAGACTGTAGAAAGTCAGTGATTACCATTACATCTACTTGTAACTTCAGTACTTCAACATTTTCACTAGCAGTCTGAATGCTAATTACAATTTTTTTATATTTTTCTAAAGCTAGAGATTGCAATGTGTGCAGCTGGAAATATTAATTATTATAAGGACCAATTAAAAGTTGAAAGCTTTAATAAGTATGAATACTATTTTGTCAAATGTGAAAAATATATTAACTATTATTTTAAAAAATGCTTCTCTTAGACTCACATATGTAATCCATTGATATTCAGACAACAGCATCATGAGATACTTTTAGGGTGGAATCTCAAGGGAGATCCTTGAGGAGATCAATACACAATACACAATAGCCAGTCAACATAATAGAGTATATTTTGGAGGAAAAAATGCTACTTTTCATGCAATGGTTAGTATTTTTTGACAATGACAAAGTAAAACAAGGAGTGTAAAAATACTTTCTATCTAATTTGGAGAGTCTAAACACAGTAGGAAAAGGAAATTAAAAGCAGACAACAAAAACATAGCTTGTGAAATACAAAAAATTTGCCATCAAATTGTCAGTATTTGAGAAGAAGGTAGGAATAAAGTGAGAGAAGACAGAAAAACAAAACTAGGAGAAAATGGGGCGTTTTAAGTATAAATGGTATTTTGGCATAAATCACATTTTCAAAACTAAATAAAAGATAATTGTCCTAACCAGTATTTTTTTTCTTATTTTATGATATAAGCTTGCTATAAACTGGGTCAAGTGGTGCTATTTAGCAATGACAGATCATTGTGAAATCTGTCACAGAGTAGGACAGGAAATGCTGAATTGTTTATATTGCTAAATGTGAAACTAATATTAAGATTTCAATCCTCTGCATCATGATATAAATATAAGCAATGGATAGTAAAAAGAGGTCAATTTACTAAAAAAATTAATATAAAAATAAAGATCTTCAAGAATTGCTGAAGATAATATGTTCTTGATTAATGGCCACTGGCCACCAAACTTCTTGAAAAGTGTGTATGATAATTGCATGTATAATTTCTACTCCTAACCCACATCATTCTGATTTCTCCCCACCTTCACTACCCTAAAATGATCATCAATAATCTTTTAACTGTGAAATATATTGGACATTTTTCTTAATTTTTCTTTTTGCTTTGCTTTGGGCTGGGGATGCAATTCACTGTTTTGTTCATTCTAGACACTTTACCACTGAGCTATATCCTCAACCCTTTTAACTGATCCTTGGAATTTTACTTTGTTGACAACTATTTCCTTGAAATCAAGATCTCTTCCACAATCCTGTTCGATATTCCCACTTCATTTCACTGACACCTATATGCGAAATTCCTGCTTTGTTAGTGTCTCTTCCCCGTGTCCTATCTGCGATTTAAACCTTAGTTTCCACAGAACTTGGTGAGTCCCTTTTTCATTCTTCATGCCTTCCTCTAGCAATATTATGGGCATAAAATGAATAAAACAGACAACAAAAACATAGCTTGTGAAATATGCAACATTTGCTATTAAATTGCCAGTACTTGGAAGAAGGTAGGAATAAAGTGAGAGAACACAGGAAAACAAAACTAGGAGAAAATGGGGTGTTTTAAGTATAAATGGTATTTTGGCATGAATCACACTTCCAAACTTAAATAAAAGATAATTGTCCTAACCAGAATTTATGTTACTAAATGTCTAAAATTTCCCACTTCAAATTCACATGACAAGTAATTTTCACTTTCTTGGCCTATGAAACTAAACTTTCACCTGCCTGATAGAAACATTCACGAGGATTTTCTAGTGTTAAACTTAAGATGTTTAAATGTAACCAACCTCAGATGGTCCTTAGAAAATATTTTTCTTTCCCTTCTTTTATTACTCTCTATATCATCCAAATAGTTTAATGATAATTCAAGTTCCATATTTCCAATTTTCATTGACTCCTTTCTCATCATTGGCATCTAAGTAATAATATTGTACTATGAATTCTACTTGCAAATATATTTTCACTATTCTGAATTTTCTTTTTGATATTTCCTTAGTTCAGTTCACCATATATCTTTTTTATTGTAAAAGTAATGTATAGAGAAGTTGCAGTTACATACATAAGGAAGTGAGTAAATTTTCTTTTCAACAGTGTTAATCCCTCCCTCATTTTGTCCTGCTTCCCCCCTCTAACTCTGCTCACCCGCAAGTTGTAAAGTTCATTTCCAAAATAGTGTCTAGTGAGTATCACTGTTGCATTGGCTCACAATTTATCGCATTGTTCCTGTGATTCCCCTTTCTTTCCAGAAATCAGATGAAATTATATAGAAGGCAAAGTGTACAATAGGGCATAAAAGAAAGGAAAAGAAACAATGAAAAAAATCAAATAACTGTAAACAGTACATTATAAACATCTCTTGTTTCCATTTCTTAGAGTTCAATTTGATAAGCTTCATTTTATATGTTCATATGCTCCTAAGAATTTAGCTATTATTATCCTCTGCTAGGATATCCTGGATACATTTTAGTTCTTACAAAGGAGGGAAACCATGCAGCCTCTGTTTCTTTGGGTCTGGCTTGCTTCACTTAATATAATTTTTTTCCAAGTCTTTCCATTTCCTTATGGATGGTGCAATGCCATTAGTTCTGATGGAAGCATAGAATTCCATCTGTATATATGCCACGTTTTCTTGATCAATTCATATACTGATGGGCATCTGAGTTGGTTCCACATCTTAGTTCTGATAAATTATGCTGCAAAAAATGGTTATGCTGGTAGCTTTATTGTGGTCTTGTTTGTGGTCAGTAGGGTAAATGCCCAGGAGTGGTATTGCTGGGTCATAGGAAAGGTCTATGTTTAGTCTTTTGAGGAACATTCATACTTTTTTCCAGAGTGGTTGAACAAAATTAGATTCTCCCCAACAGTGTAGAAGCATTCCCTTGTGGCTACGTCCCTGCCAGCATCTGTTATTGTTAGTTTCTTGATAATGGCCATTCTAACTGGGGTGAGGTGAAATTTCAAAGTTCTTTTTTCATTAAATTTTATTTTATGGTTAAGATGTTGTACAGAGGAGTTACAGTTACATGCCTTACTTGTCGATCATTTTTACCACTTCCCTTCCTTGTTGTCCCACTATCACTTTCCTCCTCCAGCTCCCACACTCCTATTCCCCTCTTCCTCCCACTCACTGACCGATGTTGTAAAGTTTGTTTCCAATATACTGTCCAGTGGGTATCTTTGTTGCAATGGATCATCCTGTGTCCTTGTTTCAGCGTTTAGTTTTTCCCCTTTCCCTCCCCAGATTAGACATATGTGTATACAAGATGCAGGGTATCAAAATTGAGTACCATGACAACAGGGAATATGCTATGGGGGAGAAAAACATACAAAGGAAACAATAACAAAAAAATAAAAATCATATTGTACATTTAAAACAGTAGCAGTAAAGACAGACCTCTTGTGTCCATATCTTGGGGATCATTTCACTTAGCATCATGTTATATAGTCATTTGTAGATGATTTTTGATCTTTTCAGCTCATCTGATGAGATTATCCTATATTGCAAATAAGGAAAACCATATGATCTAAATTTCTTTGGGACTTGGTAACTTCACTTACAATATTTTCCAAGTCTTTCAATTTCCTAACAAATGGGGCGAGGCCATAATTTCTGATGGAAGCACAGAATTTCATTGTATATATGTACCACATTTTCTTGATCCATCATCTACTGAGGGACATCTGGGTTGGTTCAATATCTTAACTGTGGTGAATAATGCTGCGATAAACATAGTCGTACTGGTAGCTTTAGTATGGCATTATTTGTGATTTTTGGGTAAATACCCAAATGTGGGATTGCTGGGTCATAGGGGAGCTGTATGTGGAGCCTTTTGAGGAACCTCCATATTGCTTTCCAAATTGATTGAACAAGTTTACATTCCCACCAACAATGTAGTAGGGTTCCCTTTTGGCCACATCCCCTCCAGCATCTGTTTTTATTAGATTTCTTCATTATAGCCATTCTGACTGGGGTGAAGTGGAATCCAATGTTGTTTTGATTTGCATTTCTTTTTTGGCCAAAGAAGTTGAGCATTTCTTCATTTGTCTATTGGCCATTATTATTTCCACTTCTGAGAAATCTCTTTTAGTTTTAGCCCACTTATTAATGAGGTTGTTGTGTCTTTGAGGTTTTTTTTCGGGAGCTTTAATTTTTGAGCTCTTGGTATATTTTAGATATGAAACACTTGTCTGTTGTATAGCTAGTAAATCTCTTCTCCCAATCTGTGGGCTTTCTATTCATCTTTCAAACTCTGTCCTTTGCCCTGTAAAGTCTGTGTAGTTTCCTGCATCCCATTTGTCCAGCCTTTCTTTGGTCTGTTGTGTTTCTGGATCTTTGTTTAGGAAGTTTTGACATTGTCTAGGAGTCCCCATGTTTTCCCTATAACTTCCTATAATATTGTTAGGGTATCTGATCTTACACTGTGGTCATTGATTCATTAGGAGTTGATTCTAGTGCAGAGTAATATATAAGGATCTAACTTCATTTTTCTACATGTGTATACCCAATTCTGCCAGAATCATTTTGTGAGGAGATTGTTTTTCCTCCATCCTGTGTTTTTCACTCCCTTATCAAAGATTATGTGGTATAGGTCTGTAGATTTATTTATAGGTCTTTAATTCTATTCCATTGGTCCTCTGGCCTGTTCCTGTGCGAGAGTACCTAGCTGTTTTTTTTTTATAACTATGGCTTTATAATAGAGTTTGAGGTCTAATATTGATATTCCTTTAGTGCTTTTTTTCCTGCCAAAGATTCATTGTGTTATTCGGGGTCTTCTATTAGTTCAAATGAATTTTTGGATTGCTTCTTCTATTTCTTTAAAGAATGTTATTCGGATTTTGATGGATATTGCATTGAATTTGTAAATAGCTTTTTTCCAGTATTTCAATATTCATGATGTTAATCCTCCTGACACAGGAGCATGGGAAGTTTTCCACTTTGTTAAGTCCACTTTCTTATCCTTTTTCAGGGTTTAAAGTTTTCATTATAGAGGTCATTCACATCTTTGGTTAAATTAATCCCTCGGTATTTTTAGGCTATTGAAAAGGGAATTGCTATCCTTATTTCAGTGTCGCTCTTATCATTGTTGGTATACAAAAAGCTACTGATTTTTGTGGGTCAATTTTACACCCTGCTACTTTACCGAAGTTTTGTATCAGCTCAAGTAACTTGATCATGTCAGCTGAAAAGATAGGGAGTTTTACTTTTTTCCCTATTTCCCTTTTTGTTTCTGTCTTGCCTTATTGCTATAGCTTGGAATTCCAATACTATATTGAGTAGGACTGGAGAGAGTAGGCATCATTGTCTCATGCCTGATTTTAGAGGAAATGTGTTTTAACTTTTCTCCATTAAGTACAATACTGTCTATAGGTTTGTCATATACAATCTTTATTATATTGAGGAATGTTCCACAGATTTCTAGTTTCTCCATCACGTTCATCATAAAGGGTTGTTGGATCTTTTTTATCATAAAGGGTTGTTGGATCTTTTTAAATGATTTTTCTGCATCCATTGAGATGTACACGTGACACTAGTCCTTGCTCCTATTGACGTGTTGAATTATATTAATTTGCTTGTGTGTATTGAATCAGTTTTGCATATCTGTAATGAAGTTCATTTGATCTAAGTATATAATTTTTTGACTAATTGTTAAAATAGGTTGGCCCGAATTTTATTGAGAAGTTTTGAGTTGATGTTCGTTAAAAATTGCTCTATATTTCTCTTTCTTTGATAAATCCTTGTCTGGATTTGGATGAAGATTGTGCTGGCTTCATAGAGTGAATTTCGTGGTGATCTTTCACTTTCAATTTCATTGAAGATTTGAGAAGTATTCAAGTGAGTTCTCCTTTGGAGGCCTTATAGAATTGGGCTGTGAATCCATGTGTTCCTGTGAGGTCTTTTATTGCTATTTCTATTTCATTACTTGTTATGGGTATATTTAGTTGGTTTAAATCTTCTTGGTTTAATTTGGGATCACTATTTGCTAGAAATTCTTCCATTTCTTTCAGATTCTTAAATCTGATAGCATAACATTTACAGAGTATTCACTTACAATGTTTTGAATCTTGCTTGTTTCTGTCATGATGTCTGATTTTATTGATTTGAGTGTGCTCTCTTCTCTTTTTTTGGTGAGATTTTTTTCAAAGAACCAACTGTTTTGTTGATCTTTTCTATCATTTTGGGGGGTTCTAATTCACTTAATTATGATCTAATTTTGTTTCCATCTTCTGGGTTATTGTTTGTCTTGTTGCTCTTTAGAAAGGAGTTTTAGGTATATCATTAAATTGCTGGTTTGAGATGTCTCCACTTTGTTCATGTAGGCCCTCAGAGCTATACATTTTCTACTGAGTACTATCTTTGCTGTGTCACAGAGAAGCTGGTATTTTATGTATTCATTTTTATTAAACAATATAAACATTTGAATTTATGTTCTGATCTCTTCAATGGCACACAGCTGAGTCAACATTGTGTTTTTCTGTCTCCATGAGTCACAGATTTTTTCCATGGTGGCTTTTAGTGTTGTACACTAATCTTATTCCATTGTCTGAAAGAATTCAGGGAATAATTTCAATAATTCTGAATTTGCACAGATTTGTTTTGTGAACTAAAATGTGATCTATTTTGGATTATTTTCCATGTGCTACCAAGAAGAACATATATTCTGATGTTGTTGGTTGAAATAGTGTGTAGCTGCCTGTTAAGTCTAGTTGGACAATGCAATTTATTAGTTGTGAGATGGAGAAAAGGACCAGAAATAATGGAACATGCGATAAAATGAAATTAAAGAAAAATCAAGAGATCGAGTGACAAATAGAGTAAAGAGCAAATAAGAATAGAGAAGGAAGGAACAGAAGGAAGAAAATTAAGACCTGAATTCAGGATAAAACGTTTTAATTAAATATATATATATATATATATGTACAAAATAATAATTCTACAAATAAAATACTATGAGTCATAGAAAAATTGAAAATTAAGTATTCAAAATATACCCTGAATTAAGTAGGCATGCAATTAAGAATGAAGTCTAGGAGTCCATAGGAACATGGTGGAGGAGAAGCTGGAGGCTAAACAATCTCTCACATAGAAAGCAGTTTTAGTGTTCCAGTGTGTAATAGTCCTAGGCTAGAAAATCACACCAAGTATGCCATCTCAATACAGAGAGTTTGGCCAGACAGTGAAAATTCATGCAGATTGGTTAAGGAGACAAATCTGAGCACTTGCTTGTGTCCACAGTTGCAGCGGTGGTGGTGGCTGTGGCCACAGCCTCCATATCAACAAAGAGAGCCCAGAACAAAGGCGCCAGATGCTGTTTGCAAGTGGATTCTACTCACCACTAGCAAGAACTGACAAAGAGCAGAAATCTTCATCCTGCTGATTGCAGACCATAGATGGCTCCGAAACCAAGAGACTGGCATGAATAACCCCAAGACATTTTCGCTTCTTCTCATGGAGCAGTGGTGGGAAGGTAGTCCTTCCCTCACCACCAGAGAAGAACTCTAGCTTTGATACTGAAAAAGGCTTTATCTGAGCAGCTAGCTTCAACTCAGGCCTTGGAAGAAAACAGTAGGGGCCATTCAATAGGTCACATGAACCTGCCCTGCCCTGCCCTGCTCAAGGAAAAGTTACCCTTCACTGGCAGAGGATCCTCCGCCCCTAGAGGAGTGACTTTCTTCACTGGGTAAACAGAGCTAGAGGCTACCCCTCCCACTGCATCCTAGGCCACAGACTCAGCAGCAGGTGGAGTAAGAGAAAACCAACTGAAACTCAGTAAATATAAATCCTGAGAATGGCTCCATGCTGGGCTCTGTGAGCCCAGCTTGTCCTCAGGGAAAAGCTATTGATTGCTGATAGGCTTCAACCTTACCTACAACCTAGCCTCTTCAAAGCAATTCCAAGCTAGAGAAAACAGCCATCTCCCTCTTTTGTGATACTCAAAGAGGAATTCCCTCCCACTGAACTAGCTTGGAAGGAGGGTCACAAAGTCCTGCGTAAGGCAGAGTTGTCTGCCTGCTGAAACAAACTGACTTAAGAAAACAGTCAAGCCACAGGAAAACCAAACACCACAAGCAAACCAAAGACTCCACCAAGAGATTGGTTTATGGACACAGGGGAGATACAAGATCCCCCCCTCCTCACACACACAAAAAAACAAAGAACTCTTTTTTCTACATAATTACTTTTTTATAGGGGAGGGTCTGGTCGTGGGGCCTGAACTCTGGGCCTGGGCACTGTTCCTCAGCTCTTCAGCTCAAGGCTAGTGTTCTACCACTTGAGCCACAGTGCCACTTCTGGCTTTTTTTTCTTCTTGCTTATGTGGTGCTGGGGAATCGAACCCAGGGCCTCATGCATACAAGGCAAGCGCTCTACCACTGAGCCACCTTCCCAGCCCCAACTACATAATTATTTTAACTTTTTAAAATTTTGTTTTATATTTTTCTTTCATTATTTTTATTTTAGGTGTGTGTGTGTGTGTGTTTCAATCTCTTTTAAACTTTTGGTCCTTTTTTTGTGTGACTTAATTACAGTTCTGCTAATCTCTGGTTATATACCTTATCCTTCATTGTGTGCATACTTAATTCAAAAATTGATTACTCAATTCTCAACCTCTTAGTGTAAACTCCTTTAATACTGTATTATTTCTTTATATTTATATACTTTGTGAGTATTCCATTTTTTAACTTTTTATTCTTTATTTTTTCATTTTTAGCTCTCTCCTGTCATTCTATTCTTTCCATCTATCAGTTTTATGTCTTTTACTTCCATAATTTATATGTGTTTCATTTTTTAAATTTAAATTTTTGGTTTTTTCTTGCTTCTTTATCTCTCTCATCCGTTCATTCTGCTATATTTGTTTCTTCTCTGAAATTAGGAATTGGTTAAATTCACTCTATCCTTTTACCTCACCACATTCCTCAAATCCTATTTTTCCCCACAATTCTCCATTAATTTCTGGTCTATTAATTTCTGGTCTGCTGGTTCCCCCTTTTCATTCTTAGCCCATTATTCCATAGTTGTTTCATGTTGAATACAAATGTATCTGTTGAAATAGATTGTATCTACAGCCATTTTGACTGTGTCAATCAATTTATACAACTACAGGAGGACTCAGGTTGATGCTTGCCTTAAAATGGTGTTCTAGCATGAAATTGGTGTTACTTTCATACCAAATGGGCAGAACAAGCCAGAGAAACACAAGAAAAATGGCATCCAAGCAGACCTATTAGAAGGAAAGGAAATGAAAAACGAAGTAGAAAGTCTTGACAGTGGATTAGACCATGCAGAAGACAGCCTAGATATAATAGGAAAAGAACATACAACTATCCAAGACAAATCCATAACATTTAGAAGACACCATCAGAAGGCCTAATCTGAGGATAATGCATGTAGAAGAGGACCTAGAGACAGAAATTAAGGGTCTAAGAAGCTTATTTAACAGAATCCCTGCAGAGAATTCATGAACATACTAAAAGATATGGCCATTAAGATACAAGAAGCTTTTAGAACCCCAAATAGACCTGAGTAGAATAGGACATCTCACCGTCACATTATAATACACAAAGGATCAATTCGGACCAAGGAAAGGATCCATAAAGCTGTCAAGGAGAAAAGATCAGGAGAAGCTGGAGGTTAAACAAGCTCTGACATAGAGAAAAGATCAATCACCTATAAAGGGAAACCAATAAGGATAACTTCAGACATCTCAGCAGAGACAATTAAAGCAAGATCCTGGAATGCTGTATGCCACCCCATAAAGACAAACAGCTATCAACCAAGGATACTGTACCCAGCTAAACTCTCCTTTATAATGGAAGATCAAATAAACACTTTCCATAGCAAAGAAAAATTGAAACCATATATCTCCATTAAACCAGCAAAAAAGAAAAGATATTTAAAGATGTCAACACAAAGAAAACCAACAAGAGCAAAATAAAGGTCAAGAAACCACACCCAAACTGAGAATCTAGGAACCATGGGAACAACCCAGTTGCCATAGGCCCCAAGAAGGTACATAATGTGGAAGGAACTACCAAACACCTCTCAACCCTAACAATCAATATCAATGAACTTAAATCTCCAATTAAAAGACAGAGATTGACTAGTTGGACTAAAAAGCAAAATTCTTCTATCTGCTGCATTCAAGAGACACACATTGCCCATAAAAATAAACATATTCTGAAAGTGAAAGGTTGGAATAAATTTGGTCAAGCAGAAGGCCCCCATAAATAGGTGGGAGTTGCTCCCTCTTTGCAGATGACATGATTTTGTTTTTAAAGAATCCCATGGATTCCACTCCCAAATTACTCAAGCTGATTCAAAACATTGGCAAAATAGCACAGTATAAAATTAACCCTCAAAAATCAATGACTTTTCTGTATGCTAACAATGAGAAAAGCGTGGATTGAATCAGGAAAGCAACTCCATTTGTAATAGCCCCCCAAAAATAGAATACCTAGGAATTAGCTTAACCAAAGAAGTGAAAAGCCTCTATGATGAAAACTTTAAAAATCTGAAAAAGGAAATCAAAACAGAACTTAGAAAGTGGCAAAAACCTCCCATGCTCCTGAATTGGAAGGATCACCATCACAAAAATGGCAATGTTTCCCAAGGCTATCTACAAATTCAATATGATACCTATCAATATTCCAACCTCATTCTTGAAGGAAATAGAAGAGGCAATCCAAAAATTCATATGGAACAATAAAAGATCCCAAATAGCAAAAACGATCCTTAACAAAAAGAACAGTGTTGGAGGAATATCAATACCAAATTTCAAACTGTACTACAAAGCCATAGTAACCAAAACAGCTTGGTAGCGGCACAAGCACAGAACTCAGGACCAATGGAATAGAACTGAAGACCCAGAAATGAACCCACACACCTATAGCCATCTAACCTTCGACAAGGGAGCTAAAAAAATAGAATGGAAGAAAGACAGCTTCTTCAGTACATAGTGCTGGCAAAAGTGGTTAACTACTTGTAGAAAACTAAAGCTAGATCCTTATCTATCACCCAGTACCAGAATCAACTCCAAATTGATCACAGACCTCAGAGTCAAAGCAGACACTCTGAAAACATCACAGGATGGAATAGGAGAAACCCTAGGTCTCCTTGGCACAGGCTGAAATTTTCTTAAAGAGATCCAGAAACACAATAAATCAAAGAAAGATTCGACAAATGGGATTGCATGAAATTGCAGAGCTTCTGCATGGCAAAGGACATAGCTAGCAAGATCAATACAAAGCCCACGGATTAGGAGACGATCTTCACTAGCCATACAATGGACAAGGGT
>NW_012267394.1:138667-188187 GCF_000151885.1 Dipodomys ordii | reverse complement strand
TGGAAAATAGTATGGAGGTTCCTCAAAAGACTTCACATAGAGCTCCCCTATGACCCAGCAATCCCACTTTTGGGCATTTACCCAAATGATCACAAACAAGACCACACTAAAGCTACCAACACAACTATGTTTATTGCAGCATTATTTACCATAACTAAGATATGGAACCAACCCAGATGCCCCTCCATAGATGAATGGTTCAAGAAAATGTGGTACATATATACAATGGAATTTTATGCTTCCGTCAGAAAGAATGACATTGCTCCATTTGTTAGGATATGGAAAGACTTGGAAAAAAATATATTAAGTGAAGTAAACCAGGCCCAAAGAAACACAAGTTTCATGGTTTCCCTTATGCAATAACTAGTATATGTCTGAGACAAGCAGAAAAGTTCAGATAAGTTGATGTCAAGTGATGTGAACCCCAAGTTAAGGACTCAAATGTTTTTTTTTCTTTCTTGCTATTGTGTCTAACATATTTATAAGTCATTTCTTTATTGCTTTGTATGTCCATCCCCACGGTATAGTCCTGTTTTCACTGTATTTGATGTTGGTATAATTTGGGGAGGGAAAGGAAAAAAACAAATTGTTTAAATTGAAATTTTTTTAATAAAGACCTAGAAACACAAGAAATCAAAGAAAGCTTGGACAAATAGGCTTGCATGAAGCTGCAGAACTTCTGCATGGCAAAGGACATAGCTAGCAAGCTCAATAGAAAGCCCACAGATTGGGAGAAGATCTTCACTAGCCATACTATATATATCTAAAATATACTTGGAACAACAAATTCTCAAAGAAACAATTGCCCAATAAATAAGTGGGCTAAAGTCTTAAAGAGAAACTTCTCTAAAGAGGAAATAAGAATGGCCAATAAACACATGAAGAAATGCTCAACTTCTCTATCCATAAAAGAAATGCAAATCAAAACAACATTGAGATTCCAAGTCACCCCAGTAATGTCTGTAATCAAGCACTCTAATTAACCAACAAATGCTGGAGGGGATGTGGACAGAAGGGAACCCTACTGCATTGTTGGTGGGAGTGTGAACTTGTTGAACCACTCTGGAAAGCAGTATGGAAGTTCCTCAAAACACTCCACATAGAGTTCCTCTATGACCCAGCAATCCCACTTTTGGGCATTTACCCAAATGATCATAAACTAGGCCATGCTAAGGCTACCAGCACAACCATGTTTATCCCAGCATTATTTACCATATCTAAGATATGGAACCAACCCATCTGCCCCTCAGTAGATGAATGGATCCAGAAAATGTGATATATATATATATCACACACTCAAACACAAACACACACACACACACACACACACACACACACACACACTGGAATTCTATGGCTCTATTAGAAAGAATGACATCACCCCATTTGTTAGGAAATGGAAAGACTTGGACAAAATTATATTGTGAAGTAAGCTAGGCCCAAAGAAACATAGGTCCCGTGGTTTCCCTTATTTGCAATGACTAGTACATGTGTAGGACAAGCAGAAAAGTCCAAAAGCTATGTATATATAAAATGATGTTTAACGAAATGAACTCCAAATAGGGACATAAATATCATTTTTTCTTTCTTGCTATTGTGTCTAAAGTATTTATAATGTACCATGTGATTTTGTTGTCAATTTGAATGTTCCTCCTCCATGGTATAACCACTATTTTCACTGTATTTGATGTCGATGCCCTCCATCTTGTACATGTGTGTAATTCCATGAGGGGAAGGGAAAATCAAAATGCTTAAATAAGGATACAAGTTGACTCATTATAACAATGAGATGTACAAAACACTGTGTTGCAAACAAACTTTACAACTTCAAGGGGGTAGGAGAATAAGTTCTGGAGGTGGGAGGGAAGGGATGTTATGGGGAAAACAAAGGAGGAGGCAACAATGCTCAATAGGAATTGTACTCATTACCTTGCTCATGTAACTGTAACCCCTATGTACAGCATTTTTACAATAAAAGCATACATAAAAAGAATGAAGTCTAGTAATCACCGTTAACTGGTATACTATACATCTAGGAGTAAACAGAATAACCATAAAGAAGAAAAACAAACAAAACACCCTCCAATTTTTAAAGTGAGTTTCTGTGGACCCGTTAGCCTCTATTCAACCTCTTGATGGAGTCTTTTATTTCCTTGTGGTGGTTGTCTTTCCTTGTGCCCTAGTTGGTTTCAGAAGCCTTTTTTATATGGGAATGTTGCTTTTACCTTCAGTCCTACACTCAGGCTTGAATGATCCTAACTTAATCCTCAACATGCACAGGTAAATTCTCAAAACAGTTTGTTTGACAAGGTAGAGAAAAGTTCTGTCTTACAAACTTGGGGTCTTTGTACCCCTCTTCCGATTTGCTTTGTGTGGTAAAGCAGGCTGGAGGTGGCTGTCTTCTGTTGCTTGTTATGGCCTGTGAAGTTCTTTTGTTCTTTACAAACTTTTGGTTTTCTAATTCCAGTGTGCCCAACTACCTACAGGTTGGGCTGTCATAGGTCAGGAAAAGAGAGCTTAACTTTGTTTGCTGCAGAGGGGCTGAGTCACCATTCCCTATGCCTGCCTCAAGTAAAGCTGACCTTCCCTGGGAAGAGCTTTCTGTCCTTGGTTAGGTTTACTTTATCCACAGGGGAGCTGGCTCTCCATGGGCCATTCTTTTGTTTTCCTCCATTAGGGTTGGTACAATTGAATCAGATTCTTTTGCCCTGTTGAAAAATGTCACTGCTACTCTGGCCCATAATACCAGCCAGATACTCTGGCAGAGTATATGACAAAATAAAGATGGGGTTCTTCTCTGGTGGGGGGAAGGTTTTCTTCCAGATGTTCTCTGGGAGGGAGAGAGGATGGCTTTTTTGGCGGTACTCCTGCTTTCCCTTGGTGATTCAGACCATCTACAATGTGATGAGTTGTCTTTGTATCTGTCTGTGGCTAGCTGGGATTTAGATTACCATTCTTTTTCATTAAGATTGGTCCAGAGGCAAGTGGGAAGCTGGAGCAACACTGTCATATCTGTTCTTGTTCTGGCTTCCTATGGCCACTGCCAGAGCAACCAGCACTGCTGGTGGCCAGTGATTCAATATGTCTTCTTAAGCAGGCTCATTGTAATTTTCTTCCTAGGTATAAATCTCTGTATAATTATAGCTTACTTGGTATGACTCTAGATGAGGATAATTCAGTGAGACCCTAAAACTCTCTTCTTCAGAGAGAGCACTGTTGGTCGCCAGCTAATTTTCCTCAGTCTCCCTCATCATGTATCTTTTGTCAGTGGTGGGCCTGAACTTGGCTTGGGCACTGTCCCTCAGCTCTTCAGCTCCAGGCTGGTGCTCTACTACTTGAGCCACAGCACCACTTCTGGCTTTTTCTGCTTATGTGGTTCTGAGGAATCAAACCCAGGGCCTCATGCATGCAAGGAAAGCACTCTAGCACTGAGCCACCTTCACAGCCCCCTCATCATGTATCTTTAACAGAGCAAGCACCTCTACTCCAACTCATAAGCCCTACAGCCTGAAAGACTTGATTTCATATGTACTTGATATGTCCTTTCAGTACCTAATACGTTAATGGTCATGATATAGTCAAATGGACAAAGAAATACTATATAGCACACTCATAACTAGACATTAGTAGTCACTTTTCTTTATAAATATTTTGTTTCTGATAATTACTAATCAAATCATTAAATCAGTAGCAGGAATTTTGACATCTTTTTATGTCATCCTTTGAGAGTTAACTTTCTTTAAGAGGCATTGCTGTTTGTATCTTCTCTCCTAACTCTGCTACATTTTTATAAACCTGAAATTAAAATAAAGTAGTACACTAGATCCCAAACACCATGTCAATATCATATATACCATTTATAAGCATCTTTCAAACAAACTTAACTTTCTGATATTCAAGTTTTACTACTATTACAAATTCCTCATCAAGACAATTCAGGAAGGGCCAAAATATTTCCTGTTGTGGTTAATGCATCATCATTCAAATTGCCAGCTAAGTTTTGGTTGTAGAATCTTTATGACTGGTAGTAAAAATGGCAGAAAATGCATAGCTTGAATCTTGGATCTTTGGGTGAAATTTAAGGTCATGCATTGAAAACATTCTTTTACCTTACAAATGAAGCAAATGCAAATGTGATTCTGATTAATTGAAAATGGGAAATCCTGCAATGTCATAGTTTACTTCATTTTTCAGCTTTTATTTCAGTTATGATTACTCATCTTTGTTACCTGTTCTTTCATCATAGTGCCAACTTCCTCAACAAAAGAAACAATTCAATCTAGATAGCATAGTTTGTGGTAAAGTCAGCTCTGTCAACCTTATCAAAGATAAAAAGAAATAAATGATGTGGAAGTGGGTGCAAGAATCAAAGGATCATCACCCATTGAAGGCATTTAAATTAAGATGTAGGAACATGGGTTCATTGGGATGTATTATGAACTTGTCAGGGTATCAGGTTTGATATGGATTAACATAATCAATATTAGAGTACTTGCTATTTCTCTATCAAATGATAGTAAGAGTAAGTTTATATATACAATTGGGAAATTATACCTGTTAAATTTTGCAAATGGCTTTACTGTATCTTAAAATGAGATGATTTTTTAAATTCATTCCATTAAATATGTGATGCAGGAAATCACTTTTTACTGAAAGACCTATTTAACTGTACATTAATATTGTTCAAGTTAACATTGCAGAAAATGTATATTGGTTACTTTTGTGTAGCTGTGACCAAAATGCTTGAGAGAAAAATAAAGGGAAGAAAGTTTTTTTTTGTCCCACAATTTGAAATGATTCAATCTGTGGTTGCGTGGTCCTATGGACTTGTGTAAAATGTCCTCATGGCAGGGGCATGTAGTGCAGAAATTTCTTCATGGTGGATGGGAAACAGAAAGAACAGCAAGGAGTTTAGAATAATATACCCCCAAGTAGTCTCCCTCATAGTAACCTACATTCTCTTGCTAGAGTCCATATCTTAAAGATTCCAAAACATCATAAATAATGTTCTTAGGCAGGAATTAGTGCTCAAAAGATGAACCTGAAGGAGCATTTCATATTCAGACAATAAAAGTCTGGAATGATGATTCTAACCCATGAAGGTAGATAGACCACTGTGACCACTATAGTTCCTTATTATTTTATTATTAGGTGTTTTATATGTACTGGAAGAAAGTGTGGGTAATGAAAGAAAGTGGACATGTCTCTATACTATCTGAGATTAACTGAAACATGGTAGATTAAATAGAGAACTCAGTATGATTCTCTCTAAAGGCTAACTCAAAAGTTAACAAAATAAACTCCATTAAATGGGTATTTAAAAGTGGTAGAGTGGTGACAAGAGGGGATTGGTAGAGGAATGTAGAGAAGGTGGGGAGAAAGTGCAGTAAAAATCTTAATGCATATCCTACAAAATTAAGAAAATGAAGAATGAGTAGGTTGGAAGAGATGAGTTAGAATGTTGAATGACTGTATTCATAAACTGTTTTTTTGAATATCAGCTCCTTTATGAATACTGTAAGATAAAAATATTTTAAAAGAAGTTAAGAATATGACACAAAAGAAACGTTAGCTTAATATAATTTTTATATGTACTATTGGGTTATAATATATATATTGTAAGGCTGGAATGTGGATCTTCTGATGTGAGAGTGTAGCACCTCTCTCATCCTGTCACATCCACTTTGAACTTGAGAAAGAAGGAAGAAGAGGCCATATACACTGGTAGGATCTTAATATCAATTATTATTTCTTTGATATTCTTTCACTTACATCTTAAAACTTTCCCCTTTTAATGTGGAAATTTATATATATATATATATATATATATATATATACACACATATATGTTTCAAGGGCAGTAGGACGTAGAGTAATATGAAAAACTTGTGTAGGAATGTCACTGGGGTGAAAAAAAGAGCCAATCTGGGCATAGAATACCCACTGGAGTCAAAGACAATAATGGAATATAATTGAATGGCTCCCTAGGGAGATGAAGCAAGAAGAGCAACCTAAGCCAAGGTATTTTCTTCATGTTTGATAAGCAATACCATTACACATGTAAATTTAAGTTGCTGCTGGTGCATAAAGAAATCTACACAAATGTAAACATTCTGATATAGTACCTCCAGGATGGTCACTAATTTCATCCAGAGTTATGTCTTTAGCTCCTCATTTTAAACATGCTATTTTCCCACTAAGATATCACACATGGCTACCTGTCACAAAATTCTATCCTAAGCCAGAAGTTAATAATAAACACAAACCCCAAATAACCTAACAATTAAATCAAGAATATTACTACCCCCTCCTTTGTTTTTCCTCTATCATCTCTTCTCTTTTAGAGAAATTATTTTATATGGAAATTAATTTGCTTTTGTCTCATCCTTACAGCTAGACTCATAAAAGCAATTATTTTGCCAATGTCTGTACAACACTTCTAAAATTTTTTCACAAAGTTGGTAACATACTTTGATGCTAAATGAATCAAACTTTCCTACTTTGTTTCCATATTTCTCCTCTGCAGTTTTGATGGTATTAATGTTTCTTTTCTTACTTGCTTGTCATAGTGTATCGTATCACTCTTAAAGATCATTTTTTATTGTGAAAATACTGTACAGAGGGGTTACAATTACATGGGCAAGATAATGAGTACATTTCTTATCAAGCATTGTAGCCTCCTCCTTTGTTTCCCCTTCCCATCCCTTACCATCCTCTCCCCGCCTTCCTCCAATCCTCCTCCCCCACCACCAAAGTTGTAAAGTTCATTTTTACAAGTCGTTATGTGGAAAGATCTTATTTTTGAATTTTGCCCTTGGTAAAGTCCCCCTTTAGAGCCACTATGAGACATATTACTGAAGGAATTGAAGAAGTGTCCTGGGGATAGTCTTCATAGTTAGGTTTTAGAGATGTTGCAAAGAAATTTGACAAAGGGAATTGGTAAATTGATTCAGCAGAAGCAAATCTAAAGTAGAAAGAAGTATTCTGTACGTGAGTGAACAAATATATATATGTATATGTGTGCACTGATAAGCCCATCAAGGTGTTTCCATTACCTTCTGATGAATATCAAGCCACTCCATACACAATACCATAGCTTAATACAATTGATTATTAAGGATTTTTTGGTCAAGAATTTGAGCATCTTTTGCCTCAGTTATTCTTGTGTTCCAGGTAGTGTCACCCAAAAGCACCTAATAATGTTGATCTGGTGAATTGACTGGTCTGGATTTCTAATAATGTTCTATCATGGTGCTTCCCCACAGGTACTTTATGTTCATGACTGTCTGGGGCTTCATCAGATCATAGTGTCAAAGTAGTCATAGGTATTGCATGGAGAGTTGTTTCACCCAGGGTAGAAGCAGAAGCTGTGAGATAGACATATTTTTATTGGAGCTTTAAAATCCTGAACAATATTTCCACTGTTTCTTATCTGTAAAAGCAATTTATTTTAAAGTGGTTGTACAAAGGAGTTGCCATTTAACAAAGCAGCTTATAAATACAATGAATTTTTGACCAATCTCTCTCCACTTTCAACATTCTTATCCATCCCTTTCCTACTCAATTCTTCCCTCATTCTTAATTTTGTAGTGTATACATTGAATTTTTATGAAAGCAATTTGTGAGGCTAACTCAATTTCAAGCAGAAGTAACACAGAATCTAGTGCTTTTCTGATGATTGCAGTTTTTGGAGACACTTGTAGAGGAAAGTAATATGTTTAGATTTTAATCCAAGTATAGTAGGAAGCTGTTGAAATTTTTATCTTACTTGATTTTATTTTAGTTAAATTTTGGTATTATTTGGGTTTGAACTCATATTGTAATGCTTGCTAAGCAGCCACTCTATTAGTGAATCTAGCCTCTTTTTTGAAATATTGGTTATTTTTGAGATGGGATCTTATTATTTCCTGGGTCTGTACCTAGGTATGATATTTTTATTTTGTGCTTCTAGCTATAACTGAGATGGCTGGAAAACTTCTCCACACCAGCTTCCTAGAAATTTTTTTCCTGACCTGGCTTCAAACCAAGATCTTTTGTTATCAGCCTCCTATTAGTTCCTTCACTTTTTTTTCGTCAGGCATGTGGCTTGAACTCTGGGCCTGGTAAGAGCTCTACCACTTGATCCACAATACCACTTATGGTTTTCTAGTGGTTTATTGTAGAGAAGAGTCTCATGGACATTCCTGTCCGTGCTGGATTTGAATCTTGATTCTCAGATCTCAGCCTCCTGAGTAGCTAGGACTGAGCCACTAGCTCCCAGCATCCTTCCCAACTTTTGATTGAGAAGGAGTCTCACAATTTTTTCCTGGGCTGGTCTTCATACATAATCCTCCAAAGAAGCTAGGATTGCAGATGTGAGCCAACAAGACCAAATATATCAAAAGTTTTATTCAGTGGAGTGAAGTTATTTGATTTAGGCTTTAAAAATTGTAGTCTGGCTTCTGTGGAGAAGAGACTTCTGTACTGATAAAAAAAAAAGTTTTGAAGAGTAGTTAGAAGGATACTGTAGCAGACAACAATAAAAATGTTGTATTATACCTGAGTGCTATGAGTTAATGTAGAGATATATGGGTAGATTTGGAATATTGTAGATATAGAGTGGAGAAAAATTACTGATGGGTTTAAATTATGATGTGAGCAACATGGGAAGAATCAAGGAAGAATACAAGGACTCTGAGTTTTTTTTATCTGAGAAATCAGAAGATCAAAGTAACATCTAAAAAATGAGGAAGATTGAGGGAGAGGCAAGTAAATTAAGGTTTTCATTTGCCAACAAATAGTAGACATACTAAAATAATATAAAAGTCTGTTATCCTCCTTACCAAAATCTTTCTAAAAGAATGTTGAAGGGGATAACATTGATCAAGATGCATTGTATTTATAGACTGCATTGTTGAATGGCAACTCCTTTGTACAACTACTTCAAGATAATAAAAATATTGAAAATGAAACAAGGGAAATAGTCTTAACAATTTACACTTAGGGCTTACTGTATAATAGCCACTGTTATCAGAGCTGAGTATGCATTAAGTGCTTAAAACACATAGTAGTCCTTAGAGGATTCAGAAACATTTTTCAGGTTCAGAAAGCTTGAACACTAGAAAGGTAACTTAGCCAAGTACATAAAATTATTGATAGGTGGGACCAGGATTTTAACCCAAATAGTGCAGATATGAAGGCTAAATGACAATAACAGTATGCTCTGTGTACAGTTATGTAGTGTAATGGGAAATTTTAATTGTATCCTACATATATGATAATGTTCCCATAAGATTATAATCGAATTGAAAAATTCCTGTAATCTAGTGGTAGAGTATCTGTTATAACATCATCATGAAATGTGTCACTCACATATTTGTGGCACTTTTGGTGTAAATAAAGCTAATTTGTTGCTGGTCACAGAGATATATAGTACATATAACTATATGTAGTATACAACACTTGATAATAAACCATTATGTCATTAGTTTATATATTTACAATATTTTATCACAATTACAAAAAAGTTGACTGTTAAACATTGCATCATATTACACTGGTGGCAGTATAACACATTTCTTGTTTACTCCATTACTGGATTTCAAGTGTCCCTGTGGAGTGATGTATAGGTCACTATACCATCTAGCATTGTGTAAATATACTCTTAACATATTCATACAGTTAAAAAATCATCTAGCAATGTGTTTCTCAGAATAACAGATCTCCGTCATTAACTGAAGCATGACGATGTATGTAAATCCTTATATTTGTATACATGAAGTATGTGTGTATTTCAAATTGAATGATTACAGGAAGCACTTGTAGTCTATTACTTTCTTTCTTTGTGTATGGTACATTCATTATTATTCTTTCTTTAATAAGTTAAAGGTTTTTATCTCTAGGCTTTGTAATCATTTATCATTGAATACCAGTTCTCATATGTTTTTATAAGTAAGAATCAACTGGGAAATTTATTTAAAATGGAAATTCTAGATGCTACCCACCGAACAGAATTTTATTCACTTGGTTTAGAATAGAGGCAGAACTCTGCATTTAAAACAAGAACCTGACGTTGTTCTCACTGTGATAGGGAATGTGGTGATCAAATATTATATTAACATACAATGAATTTATCAACTAAATCACATACTTTTTTTCCTCATGGGCTTGATTGAATACAATTTCCATTGCTTATCATGAAGTCTGCTTGCTAAGTTATTCTGAAGAAAAACTTCAAAGATGTTATTATGTTAAGGAATTTATGAGAGCAGAGATGGAGAAATTTGGGGATTGTTATTCAATTTACAGACAGATAATCTATAATTTTCTTGGTTAGGCTAAACCCTTATAATGAAATGATTAAAGCACTGACTTATTGGAAAGATAAAAACATTTTCATTTTGTTAAAAAAAACTTCACTCTCTCGATTTAGTCTTTAAGATATATCTCACTGAACCCTCCTTCCTGAACAGTTTGATGTGTAGATATTTCGTCCATAGGTAATTCCCAAAAAACTCTCTTTGTATGTCAATGAGTCATGATGGTGATTAGAATTGGACTGAAGGGTAAATTTTCATGATTAATATTAAGTAATTTAGTCTTCTTATTCTATTTACTAAGTTAGCAGAATACATAACATAAATTAAAAATATATTTTAAATGAGCCTTAGTTATTTCCTTAGGCAATATTTATAGAGGTAGAATTGTTGAATAAAAATGTTAGAAGGATTTGACAAAGAAATTCCAATTAATTTTAAAGCAATAGTCAGAGATAACATACAAAAGTGTGGACACAGAAATTTTCATACCAGTTTAGTGTACAATAAAGAAATATTTGGAAAATGCCCCCATAGCAGTAGACTCTATGCAACCTTTGGCTTATTCATACAGGTAAATCATATAATACATTAAAAAGTATATGACATGGGCTGGGAAGTTGCCCAGTGGTAGAGTGTTTGCCTCGCATTCATGAGGCCCTGGGTTCGATTCCTCAGCACCACATAAGCAGAAAAAGCCAGAAGTGGCACTGTGGCTCAAGTGGTAGAGCACTAGCCTTAAGCTGAATAGCTGAGGGACAG
Organism: Dipodomys ordii; assembly: GCF_000151885.1. NCBI lineage: Eukaryota > Metazoa > Chordata > Mammalia > Rodentia > Heteromyidae > Dipodomys > Dipodomys ordii. Next base: position 177,130 of record NW_012267394.1, on the reverse strand, counting down.
CGCCCAGGCCCAGAGTTCAGCTCCCACAACGACAATTTAAAAGCAGACAAAATGGACTAAAAAAAAGTATATGACAAAATTTATCGAATTTCAATAACATTGTTAAATTACTTTTAAATTTAGTTAAAATATGATGTGTAGTATGCAATCTAAATGTGAGTAAAAAACATAAATATACTCATACTGTATTATTCTTAGAAAAAAAGACAGTGAAAAAATCAATACAATAAATTTAAACAAAACCTAAAAAAAAAGACAGTGAAAATATGTATTAAGCTGACAAAATGTCAACAGATTTATTTCTGGGTAGAAGTCTGATTTTTATTTCATTTTGTGTTTTTTTTCTAGAGCTTACCCTTTTTATATATTATACATTATTTTACTTTTATAATTAGAAAAATTGCCATTTCAGAAATAAAAAGACATTAAGTGTAGTATTTGCTCATTTAAGTGGATAAACATTCCACGATATCCATTAGTACAAACCTTAACAGTTGAATATTTTAAATGTGACCTTGCATTTTTGTAACTGAACAGTATTATTAAAAATAATTTGTGGGACACTCATTCAGTGCCACAGTAATTTCCACAAAAACTGTTCTCTGTGCAGGGGTAGGAAAGTTGGGGATAAAATTAGATTGAGGGTTAACTGGCATAGAGTTGAGAAACTAAGAGAACACCCCAAAGAGCCTAACAAAACCACAGATAGGACAATAATAACAAAAAAAATGAGCAAACTTATTTACTTAACAACAACTCTATACCAGATTCTGTGTTAATGAGCTATCATAAAAAAAAATCAAATTGGGCTGGGAAGTTGGCTCAGTGGTAGAGCGCTTGCCTTGCATGCCTGAGGCCCTGGGTTCGATTCCTCAGCACCACATAAGCAAAAAAAGAAAAAACCCCGAAGTGGTGCTGTGACTCAAGTGGTAGAGCGCTAGCCTTGAGCTAAAGAGCTGAGGGACAGCACCCAGGCCCAGAGTTCAGGCCCCACGACCGGACCCCCCAAAAAAATCAAATTTGGCTTTAATCAAGGATTAAAATAAGTTAAATTATTTGATATAATGTCCTAAAACTATTTCAAATAAATCAAACTATTATTCTGATATAAACCCAGATATTCTGGACTATAAGTAAATCTCTACTTTGATATCTATTCCTGTTTTGTCTTTGTTTAGTTTTTATTTTATCAAAGTGATATATGTACATGATTTAAATATTCAAATAGTTCTGCAATGTGTGTCAAGTGCAAATCCATGACTTCCTCTGTTCCATATTTGCAGACAAGCAACCAGTTTCATTTCAGCCACATCATTTTGATACTTATGTACATATTACCAAAAATATTTTTACCGCTACTTTATTTTAATATTAACTTTTTAGTTTTTTCAGTTTCCTTGTATTGTAGTTCCCTTTCACAAACTCACTGCATTCCATGTGCCTCATCCTCTCAATAGTTGCTAATTTCTCTATGTTGACATGACTATCATTAAGTAAATACTTAACTGAGCTAAATTATGTATTTAATTATGTTTCCTTGTCCTTTCCTAGTAATCTTTTCTATTATACATCTATTTTTATTGTAAAAATATTATACAGAGGGGTTGCAGTTACATGAGTAGGGTAATGAGAATATTTCGTAGTGAGCATTGTTCTCTCCTCCTTTGTTTTTCCCCTACCATCATTTCCCTTCCCACCTCCCCAACTCCTCCTGATATTGTGAAGTTCGTTCTCAACATAGTGTCCTGTAAATCTCATTATCATAATGGGTCAACCTGTATCCCCATTTAAGCATTCCGTTATATCCATTCCCCTCCCCAAATTACAAAAATGTATATGCAAGATGCAGAACACAGGAATCAAATCCAGTGGAAGCAGGGGTTATACCATGGGGGTAAGAACACCTAGTCTTCTTTACAGTCTCACATTGATGCTTATTCTTATTTTGATTGCTTAGCTTTCTGGATATCTATCCACAATATATCCTCAAACAATTTTCAGTTGTACAAATCTTTCATGCATTCAAGCACAATTTCTTCTTTGTAATGTCTTTCTCAGAACCTGTGAATCAGGGAGGTATATTCTTTCTTTTTTTCATTTTTCTATTCCCTTGTTTTAGACATCCATATGGTTAAATAGCCTAATAGCCTCCTGGAGAAGGGTGCCTAGTTGACACAGTTTTGAAGACTTTGTATATATTCAATGTTTTCATTCTAACTTTGACTTGGCTGAATGTTATTATGCATAGAACTCTAGGTTGATAAATAAAAACATTATTTCATCATCAACTGGTTTCGCTACTGTTGAGAAGTCTCTTACCATTGTAATATCTGATTCTTTATATGAAATATGTTTACTTTTTCCTTGAACATTTTAGAAGCTGCTGTCCTAGTTTTCTCAAACTTTATGCCAGTGTTTGTTGCAATATATTTTTATCTATTGGAGTAGGCATTTGTTGGACCCTTACAATGGAAAATCATGTTCTTTGGGCCTGAGATATTTTCCTGGATTATTATGTTTATTTTCTTCCATATTATGTGTATATTACTTCTCCAATGGCTATTATTTGAGCCTTGAATATTTTCATTTCATTATTTTCTCTACTTTCTAGGATATATATTCAATTTTAGGTCCATACTGCTTTTCAGAGTGGTTAAACAAATTTACACTCCCCAAAACAGTGCAGCAGCATACCCTTTCAGACACATCCCTTCCAGGATCTGTTATTATTAGATTTCTTGATTATAGCCATTCTAACTGGGTAGGTAGAATCTTAATATGGTTTTGATTTGCATTTCTTTCATGGCAAGAGAAGTTGAGCACTTTTTCATGTGTCTATTGGCCATTCTTATTTTCTCTTCACAGAAGTCTCTCTTTAAGTCTTTAGTCCACTTATTAATGGAGTTTTTATTTCTTTGAGGATGTGTTTTTGAGAGATTTAATTTTTTCAGCTCTGTGGAGACCGGAGGAGACCTTTAAGTATATTTTAGATATAAAGCCCGTGTATATTTTATACTTTGTGAAGATCTTCTCCCAATCTATGGGCTCTATACTGATCTTGCTAGCTATGTCCTTTGCCATGAAGAACTTCTGAAGTTTAATGCAATCTCAATTGTCCAATCTTTCTTTTGTTTGTTGTGTTTCTGGGTCTTTATGAGCAAAATTTTAGCCTGTCGAGGAATCCTAGAGTTTCCCCTATTCCTTCATGTAATGTTTTCAGGGTGTCTGCTTTTACCTCAAAGTCTATGATATATTTGGATTTGGTTCTGGTGAGGGTGACATATAAGGATTTAACTTTAGTTTTCTATAGGTGTTTAGCCAATTTTGCCAGCACCATTTACTGAAGAGGCTGTATTTCTTACACCCTATTTTTTTGTTATCCTTATTGAAGATTAGGTTGCCATAGCTCTTGGTGTTCAGTTCTATTCCATTGGTCCTCAGGATTGTTATTCTTCCAGTACCAGGTTTTCTATATTACTACAGCTTTGTAGTTTGGTATTGATAGTCCTCCAGCACTGTTCTTTCTGCTAAGGATTGTTTTTGCTATTCAGGTCTTTAATTATTACATATGAATTTTTTGATAACTTCTTCTATTTCATTAAAGACTGATGTGGCTATATTGATGGGTCGTGCATTCAATAGCATTTAATAGCATTGAATATTCTTTGGCAATCTTGCCATTTTTAATATGTTAATCCTCCCAATCCAGGAGCAGGAGTTTTTTTGAACTCTAATTCAATGAATTCTTATTTAATTTTAACTACTTATTCCTGTTTACTGTATTAGGGTTTGGTTTGTTGCTCTGAATCTCAAAGAGCTTCAGATGCATCATTAAATTGTTGGTTTGAGATCTCTCCAATTTGTTGATGAAGGGGCTCAGAATTTAAAATTATCAGGCTGGGAAGGTGGCTCAGTGGTAGAGCGCTTGCCTTGCATGCTTGAGGCCCTGGGTTCGATTCCTCAGCACCACATAAGCAAAAAAGAAAAAAGCCGGAATTGGCGCTGTGACTCAAGTGGTAGAGCACTAGCCTTGAGCTGAAGAGCTGAGGAACAGCGCCCAGGCCCAGAGTTCAGGCCCCACGACCGGACCCAAAAAAAAATTTTTTTTTCTCTGAGTACTGTCTTTTCTGTGTCCCAAAGGAGCTTGTTATTTGTATGTTACTTTTTGTTAAATATCATGAACATTTGAATTTCCTTTCTGATCTTTCCCATGACCCATTGGTGAGTCAACAATTTGTTGTTCTATCTCCATGTGTAACAGAATTTCATCTGGTGGCTTTTGGTGGTGACATCTAATTTTATTCTACTGTGGTCTGAGAGAATGCAGGGAATAATTTCAGTGTTTTTGGATTTGGGAAGATTTGCTTTGGGACCTAAAATATGGTCTGTTTTGGAGAATGTTCCATGTGCTTCAGAGAAGAACTTATATTCTGATGTTCCTGGGTGAATTATTTTGTAGATGTCTGTTAAGTCTTCTTGGTATATACATTTGTTTAGATCTGATGTTTCTGTGTTGTTTTTTTTCCTGGATTCACTTATCCAGCAGAGAGAGTGGTGAATTAAATTCACCAACTATCAATGTCTTTGATTTTAGGGAAAGTAATGTTTCCTGGATAAAATTTGGTGCTCCTGTATTTGACATATATGTGTGTGTGTGTGTGTGTGTGTGTGTGTGTGTGTGTTTAGAACTGTTATATCCTCTTGTAGGAGAGATCCCTTTATTAGTATGTAATGTCCTTTTACTCTTCTTGCTAATTTTAATTTGAAGCCTACTTTATCTGATATTAGCATTGCAACTCCAGCCCATTTATGGGGGCTGTCTGCTTGGTAGATTTTATTCCAGGCTTTCACTTTCAAGACATGTTTGTTTTTGTGGGAAAGGTGTGTCTCTTGAAGTCAGCAGATAGAAGGATCTTGTTTTTGATCCAACTAGACAATTTATGTCCTTGAATTGGAGAGTTAGGTCCATTAATGTTGAGAGAATTGAGAAGTATATGTTAGTTCCTTCCATGATATTCACCTTCTTAGGGGCTTTGCCTACTGAGTTCTTACTATGATTATTGGATTCTATGTTTGGGGGCTGTTTCTCTGCCTTTATCAATTTCTTGCTGGTTTTTAATGTGTATGACATGGCTAAGTACCTTTTGTAATGCTGGTTTTGTGGAGATATGTTGTTTCAATTTTTTCTTTGCTGTGGGAGGTTTTTATTTGTACCTCTGTTATGATGGAGAGTTTAGCTGTGTACCTTGTTCTTGGTTGATTATTGTTTGTCTTTCGGACTTGGCATACATCCTTCCAAGCTCTTCTTGCTTTCATGGTCTTTGCTGAGAAATATGTAGTTATTCTGATTGGTTTTCCTTTATAGGTGATTGATCTTTTCTCCCTGACAGCTTTAAGGATCTTTTCCTTGGTCTCTATTGATCCTATGCAGATTACAATGTGACAGTGAGATGTCCTGTTCTGGCCTGGTTTATTTGGGGTTCTAAAGTCCTCTTGCATCTACATGGGCCTACCCTTTTGGATATTTGGAAAATCCTCTGCTAGAATTCGTTAATTAAATTTCCTAGTCCTTTAACTTCTGTCTGTAGGCCCTCCTCTACATACATTAGCCTTAAATTAGACCTTCTGATGGGGTCTTCTACATGTTGAATGCATCTATCATATTTTGGGGATTTATTTTGAATAGTTGTCTCTTCTTTCTCCATGAAGTCCAGGCTATCTTCAATTCCAGATATTTGATTTTCTGAACTATGTGGCTTACTCTCCAAGCTTTCTACTTCGTTTTTTTATTTCTCTTCCTTCCAATAGTTTTGATGGCTTCAATTTCTTTGTTGAAGCTTTGCTTTAGATCTTGTATGGACTTCTTTAACTTCTTGATTTGGTTTTCTCTCAGATCCCTTAGTTGAGTGTCTATATTTTCATTAGACTCCCTTTTCTTGTGTTTGAATTCATCCAGCTTTCTGTTTCTTGGATTCCATGAATTTGTCTATTAATCTTTGGTTAGCCTCATCATGATCATGCATAACTGTATGAAGGCTTTAATTTTTTTTCATTCTTAAAGTTTACCAGCAGTGTTTGTAAAGCATTTTGAGAATTATCTTCTGGATTATTCCTTACCTGCTCTGTTGCCTGTTCATGTCGATTTGGAGTTTTGGTTCCTTGATTTGACATTTTTCTACCATTTCTATGGCTTATTCTGTCCATTTGGGAATGAAAGCAAAATCAATTCTATGCTAGAACACTATTTTAAGGCAAGTGCCAACCCAGATCCCTGTATTTGTATGTACTTTGGAGGTTTACAATCAACAATAGGCATTTTCTCTCTATCTCTACTTTTTGGGGGACATGAGAGTATATGCAATTCCATACCAGAACACAATTTTAAGGCAGGCACCAACTCAGAGCTCTGTAGTTGCACAGACTTTGGAGGTTTGCAATCAAAGATGGTTGATTTCACTCTATCTCTTCTTTTGTGGAAATGTAAGTATACCCACTTTGACACCAGAACACAATTTTAAGAAAAGCACCAACTTAGATCCCTGTAGTTGTGCAATCTTTGGTGGTTCACAATCAATGATAAGTACTTTCACTCTATCTTTCTTTTGGGGGATTGAAAGTATCCCTAATTCCACAGCAGAACACAATTTTAAGACAGGAACCAACCCAGAACCCTGTGGATGCACAGACTTTGGAGGTTCACAAACAAAGGTAATTATTTTTCACTCTATCTCTTGTTTTTTGGATATGTAAGTAGGTCCAATACCACTTCAGAGCAGTTTTAAGACAAAATCCAACCTCAGACCAATTTTGAGGTTCAAAATCATAAATAGGTATTCTCCTACTTCTGCTTTTCTTTGATGGGTAGATGGGGGAATGTGTATTACATACAGATGTAACCAGTGATCCAATCTGTCAAGAGATTTGAGTCAATCTGGACCAAAAGTATTACACCATGAGCCACTTTGACCCAGTCAAAATGAGTACAGATCCAGTCTAGTTCAACTACAAATTACTAGGGATCAATGGACTAAGAAAATCAGAGAAGAAGCAGAGAACCATAAATTAAGAGCTATAAGGAATATTATGAGGAGAAAATAAGATTCAAGTAATATAGGGAATTAAAGAGAGGTAAGGTAACTAAGGCCTTAATTCAGAGAGAGGAAAAATCGAAAAGGAAAAAATGGAAAACAGGAGAAAAAACAAAAAGAAGAAAAATAAAAAAATAAAAAATGAAAACATTTTAAAATTACATAATTATAAAGAAATAATACTATCAATGGCACAAAGATTGAGAAATTGCAAATTAAGTAATCAATGTCTGAAATGAGTATGCACACAGTAAAAGAGGAGGCCTATTAATTACTGTCCAGTATATATCTGGGTATGAATAGAACAGCAATTAAGTAGAGAAAAAAAAGACAAATAGAACAAAAGAGAAAAATGGGAAAGAAAACATAAAATAAAATACTGAAAAAAATAGAAGAAAATTAAAAAATTAATTAGAAAAAAATTCTTCAATATATTTGAGGGATCTTGTATCCCCTGTGGCCTCTGATTTCTTTGTGGTTGTCAGTTTATGTGTGACTTAGTTGGTTCCTCAAATCAGTTCGTTTAAGCAGGAAGAAAGAAGCTCTGCCTGACATGCACAGGGTCTTTGTGATCCTCCTCCCAGACTAGTTCAGTGGGAGAAGAATGCTTCCTGTGGGGGAAGGAAGTGGCAGTTTTCCCTACCTTGAAGTTGCTGTGAGTGAGATGGAAGGTGGGCGGGGTTATAGCCTATCTGGAATCAGTGGCTTTTCCCTGAGGAGTTAGCTCCTGAGAACTCTTGGAACCAGCCTGGAGCCTCTCTAAGGTTTTATGCTGTATCCAGTTTTGAATCTTTTTAGCTCCTGCAGCCAGGAAAGCTGATTTGCTGCAGAGGAGCGGGGCCACCTCTGGCTGTGTTTGTATTGTGAAGAAAGTCACCCCTCCCTGGGTGGGGCCTCCCCCACCTGGGAAGGGAAGGGCAAATTTGCACCAGGTGGAGCTTAGTCCCATTGGTCAGATTCCTTTGCCCCATTGAAAAATTGCAGCCCAGTCACTGCTTCTCAGGTCTGAGTTATGAGCTAGCTGCTCTGAGCCAATCTTTGCCAGTATCAAAGATGGCATTCTTCACCTTCCAAATACTGTTCTGTGAGAAGGAGTGGGAATGTCTTTTCAGGTACTCACACATTTCCCTTCATTTTTGTTGCCATCCGTGATCTTTGTCCATCTGTGGACAGCAGAATTTTTACTCCTTGGCCAGCAGGATGAAGAATTGCTCCTCCTTGTCAGTTCACATTGGTGGTGAGTAGAAGCCACTTGCACCTTGTCTCTGGCACCTTTGTCTCAGGCTCTGTCTGCTGCTATGTTGGAAGAGGCAGCCACCACTTCTGCTGTCACTGTGATCACGGGCATGTACCCAAATCTGTCTCCTTAAACAGGATGCTTGATTTTTTCATCTCTGACCAAAATCTGTAGTATGAAGTCTCCCTTGGTGGGACTCTCTAGCCTTGGATTTTTCACTGGAACACTAAAACTGATTTTTTTTTTGTGAGAGCTCAGTTAGCCCCCAATTGCTCCTCCATCATCTTCCTCCCAATCTCCTGAAAGATTATTTTTAATTAAAAAATTGCTATTGTTCTTTCAATATTCCCTTGTTACCAAAAAAGTTCTTGTTTGATGGATGAATAATTCAGCACTTTTATGATGTTAATAATTTGTCATTAAAAAGTATGTTTTGCTAAATTTGACTTGTTCTGTATATTTGTTTTGATATTCATCTTTTACATTGGATACTGTTTTCAAGTGCCCCTTCACAGTTAATCTTCTGAAAAAGACATTGGGGGTTCTGTATGCAGGAAGAGTTTTATTGTTCTTGGCTTCTTAGTAGTATGATTTGGTTAAATTATTTCCTTGGGGGACAGTTGAATTTTTTTTATCTCCTTTAGGGTACAAGTCTAGCTGCCAGCATTCTGAAATCTTAGCAGGGAAAGAATTATGAGGCTTTTAATATTCAACATGTGAACTTTAACATAATTCTCATTTTGATACAGTAGCTCAATCTTTATATTTAGTACCTCCTATTCTAGAAATTCTTTATTTTTGCCTTCTCTTGAGAATTAACTCCGATTATTTTTCAATAGGTGTGGAAAGGGAAATACAAAAGTGATTTGATGTAGACAAAAGGTTTACATTCTAACTCTTTAGTTAAAATCAAATAAACATTGACAATATTCAGCCAATTGCCATTTCTCTTCTTTTTTTAAATAAGGATTTTATTTTTAAATACTGTACAGAGGGGTTACAGTTACATGAGCAAGGTAATGAGTACATTTCATATCAAGCATTGTTGCCTCCTCCTTTGTTTATCCCCTACCATTCCTTCCCTCCCACCTCCTCAACTACACTCCCCCCCATTTCTCTTCTTTTATCCCCTCTTCCAGAAGTTCCTCGCAGATGTTCTAGGGTATAATAGTATTCCCTAGTTTCCTTTGGCCCCTTTTCACTTTCTGATTGTGGTGTCCCAATTAAATTTGCTCTCATCCATCTCTTTTGCAGATTGTGACACTTTGTAGTTTATCACCTCTTTTCCTATTCTTTTGGTCCTACTAATGTTATGCCTTCTTCCTGATTTCAACTTTTTTCTACCATTTTCATGGAGTTGGGGAAAGATAGCATGGCATTGAAACACTATTTTTTGTCACTTCCAAACAGGATTGAGATATATCATCACAAAGTAAGTGGCATGACTTTTTGCTGCTTTCTTCTCTATGGAAAATGGAGTAGTTCATTTTCATCAATTTAAAGTAAGTCTTGTTTTAAATATCATTTCCTCAGAGAAGACTTCCAGATCAATTTATCTCAGGTTATTCCCCAGTCCTCTATTATTTTGGCAACAGCTTCCAAGTTTTATTGCTCCTACTTATAGAAAACACAATTTGTATTTATTTCATTAGATAATATGAAGGGGGATCTCGTGCCTTTATCATGTTAGCCTTGCTCCTCGAGGGAAGGAGGAGCAATATCTCTCTAGTTCACCTTCACTTAAAATAAAACTAGGCACAGAGTAGGCCTGAGATAAACACATATTCTAGTGAATGGAAATTAGAGTTGTTGTCTTAGAGAGATAATGAATCATTACCCCTCTTTTGAATTGTATAGGAAAACAGAAAGTAGTACAACAAAGCAAAAATTAATGCAGCTCAATTTTTAAAAGACAGGTACTTGTTAATTCTCAATTATAATATAGCATTACCTTCTTGCCCTAATCAAAGCATCACTCCTGTATCTTACTGCATTATCAGTTAAGAAATCAGAGGAAAACAAAATCAATAAGTATTTTGTCTAGCTTTTGTAAGAAAAGTTTACAAAGCCACAGATTTTGCTGGCCTTGTGAAGTCCTGCATTAGCAGGACTTTTAAAAAAATCGAATCTGGACTATGAAGGAGAAAAAATAATTTTGGAGCTAGAAAATGTTTCAATTGGTGCAGCATTAGAAAAGAAACCAATTTATCCAATGGCACAGCTGTTCACTGTATGATCATTATGATCCTTGTTATTTGGGTGCTGGTTGGTATTTATATCTAATTAGCTCTCTTACACACCATCAAGCAATCTGCATTTGGGGAATAGAAAAAAAACTAAAATATATAGAATAGAGTTCTAAGCTGGCAAAAACATATAACAGAATGAATTCAGGTTTAATTCACTGCAGAGCAGTTATTAACAAACCACTAAAATTAGTTTGCAGTTTTACTTGCATGTGCATGTTTTTCTTTTACTTTTACATGGAAGATGAAAAGGCAATAGAAATAAACTTCTTGAGAAATTATATTCAATTTTAAATGGTTGATATTTTTTGCCATTACTCACTGACCTTGAAGAGGTGAACTTATGTCAAATGAGATTTTGCAATGCATTTTCTCATTGATGTTCATTTATTGGTATACATATAACATTTTATAATGGATTAATAAAAATGTCAGTTCTTAGGTTGTATTAGGAACTTACATGTTTCAAAACTACAGTCATGTTTTTGCTATACCAAATTGCATAAAACCACTTAGTTGCAGATTGCTGTTCATGAAAGTGCAGGTAGTTACAAACATGTTTTAATTATATTATTTAGTTACTATAAAGAAAAACAAACCAGACTATTGTTTTTGACAAAGAAAACCATCATGACTCCATTGAAGTTATTATATTGCATTTTCAGCTTTTTGTTTTAAAATAATTTCAGATTTTCAGAGGAATTGCAAAGGTAATTCTAAGAAACTATGAGCTGAAAGTTTGTATTCTCCCTCAATTCTTAGGTTGATGTCCCAACTCTTAGTGTGAGATAGGCTCTTTAAGGAAGAAACTAAGGTCAAATGAAGTCATAAGGATGGACCCCTGATCTAAAAAGATTAGCATCCTCATAGAAGACAAAGCAGAGAGCTCATGCTCTGTTTTCATCTCTTCCTGCATACCCATGTGCTGACAAAAGGCTACTGAAGACTTAGGAATAAGGTAGCTGTGCACAAACGAGAAGGAGAAGTCTTGTGTTAAGCAGACAATACTTGCATGTTGAGTTCTGCTTTTTGGTCATGAAAACTGTGAAGAAAATATTTTTGTTGTTTTAATCACATAATCTATGGCATTTTGTCATGGAGGCACAAGCTGAATTAACAGAGTTCCCACATAGCCCCCTCACACGTATTCCACTAATAACATGTATATAACCATAATATATACTTATAAAAATTAAGGTGAGTGTTGGCATATTAACTCTATAATTTACTAGAATTTACTCACTTTTTATATAATTTTCCTGTTCCAGTACAGGACTCTGCATTGCTTTTAGTTGTCATATCACCTAAATCTCTTTCCGTTTGTGATAACTTCTCTGTTTTAAATTATTTTTCATGATCTGAACACTTTTCTCTGGTGTTTCTTATGATCAGCCTGAGGTCGTCTTGGGGAATTATATGAAGTGAATAAGCCAGGCCCAAAGAAACATAGGTCCCATGGTTTCCCTTATTTGCAAAAACTAGTATATGTCTGGGACAAGTAGAAAATGTTGAAAGCTATATACATATGACCAGATAAGATGAAGTTAAGTGAACTGAACCCTAAGATAGGGACACAAGTGTTTTTTCTTTCTTGCTATTGTTTTTAATGTATTTAAAAGGTACCATGTGATTTCTTTTGTTGCTTTGTATGTCCCTCCCCCAGGTATAACCCCTGTTTTCACTGTATTTGATGTTGGAATAATTTGGGGAGGGTAAGGGGAAAAAATCAAATGTTTAAATAGGGATATAGGTTGACCCATTGCAACAAGAAGATGTAGAAGACACTGTGTTGAAAAACGAACTTTGCAACTTAGGCTGGGGCGGGGAGGTAGTTGTGGAGGTGGGAGGGAAGGGATGGTAGAGGAAAAACAAAGGAGGAGGCAACAATGCTTGATAAGAAATGTTCTCATTACCTTGCTCATGTAACTGTAACCCTTCTGTACAGTATTTTCACAATTAAAAAAAGAAGTGACACATATCACCATATTAGGAGGTTAATGCTATCCAAAAACATATACTAGGTTTTAATCTTGATTGTAGATGCAATTAGTGAATTATCAAAGTAATATGTGCTAGATTTTTAGATGGAATAATTACTGTTTTCTCTTTAAAATTCAATTTTATAGAATAGGGCACTAAATACAGCTATACTCAAAGAATGGGAAGCTGAGTTTCAATAGCTGCAAGGAAGAATATTAAAGTATTTGTGGACATGTGTTAAATAACAATTACAAAGATTAATATTTTTGGAGAAAACTTTGAGACTATATACATCTTTTTCATCAAAATGTTGTGCATTAATTCTGTCGTTCATACTGTGCTATTGTCTGTAAGATATAGTAATTTTCTAGTTCTTTCCTTTTGTACACATTTATTAATTAGAATTCTGCTTCAAAGAAGATTTATTCTCTGCTTTTTCTAATTGTATATATCAGTAGCGACTCATGGATATTTACTTCATTATTTTCTGTTACAATCTAATTTTATTATTTACTTTGTTACTTTAATTGTTCCACGTCTAACTACTGTAAGTTCTTTTATGCTTACTCCTGTATTCATTTCCTGTTTTTAAAATAGAGTACATTTTTACTTTCATTACAATATGATTCTATAAGCACAATTTCTATTTTCCATATTTTAGACAGAAAATTATTTCTCTCAAGATCTTTGGTTACTTTTACTGGAGAACATACTTTACTAAAAGGCAAAACACTCATATGATGTTAAGAAAACCAGAATAAGATAGTAGTACTTAGAAATCATGATCCAATCACTAAGTAGTTTCTTTGTGAGTGATATAGCATTGCTTCTAATATATTTTAAGCACAGAGCTTGGAAACATTTGAAAATATGGTATTCTCTATATACAGAGAAATCTATCTTTATTCACTTGTGTTTTTGTGTCTATTCATGTGTACATAAAATAACACCAGCTCATTGTGAGTATTCTAAGTTCAACTAAACATCACAACTTTAAATCTAATATGTGTTGTTTTATTTGTAACCTCTTTTGTAAATCATGTGAAGCTGGGATGATACAGCTTATTACATATTTACTTTCCTGTTCAACTGAAGTATATTCATAATTTTGAGATGTGATAGCCATTTTACCATGAGAAAGGAAAATTAGCCAGAGCTCAATGATTCTGTGACTTGAGGGTTTTGTGATTAACCCTGTGCAGTCAAAATTCTATTTTTAAAAAGTTACTTATCAGCAAGGTCTGGAGGAAAATGGCAGAGGATAAGCTTCAGGATAAACAAGCTCTCACATAGAAAGCAGTTTTAGTGTTCCAGTGAAAAGTCCTAAACTCGAGAGTCACACCAAGTGTGCCATCATAGTAAATAGAGTTTGGCCAGAGAGAAAAGAATCCAGGTAGCTTGGTTAAGGAGACAGATCTCAGTACTTCCTGTTGTCCACAGTGGCCAGTGGCTGAGGCTGCTACCGTGGCCACCATATCAACAAAGAGAGCCCGGGACAAAGCTGCCAGATGCAGTGTGTGAGAGGAATCTACTCACTGACAAGGTGCAGAAATCTTCATCCTGTGGATCACAGACAGTTGCATACCATGGATGGCCCAGAAACCAAGGGATTGGCATGAGTATACCCAAGACATCCTCACTCCTTACAGAAGAGCAGTGGGAAGGTAGCCCTTCCCCCACCAATGGAGAAGAACTCTAACTTTGATGCTGAAAAAGATCTGGCTAGGGGAGCTAGTGTGCAAATTAGGCCTTGCAAGAATACTATAGGAACCATTCAACAGGTAACAGGATTCTGACCTGCCTGGCTGAGCTCCACCCAGGGGAAAGTTGCCTTTCCCAAGCAGATGAAGCTCTGCCTCAAGAGGAGTGAGTTTCTTTACTAGGTAAATAGAGCCAGAGGCTGCCCTCCCCATTGGTGCCTAGGCAGAAGACCTAGCACCTAGAGGGGTAAAAGAAAAAAAATTGAAACTCAGTAAACATAAAACCTGAAAATAGGTCCAGGCTGTTTTCTGTGAGTATCTCAGGAGCTAGCCCCTCAGGGAAAACCTACTGATTGCTGATAGGCTTCAACCTTACCCACAACCTAGCCTCAAGACAGCAATTCCAAGCTAGAGGAAACAGCCATCTCCCACTTTTGTGATACTCAAAGTAGATCTCCCTCTCACTGAACTTGCCTGGGAGGATCATAAAGTCTTTGGTAAGGACTGTCTGCTCAAACAGACTTAAAAAACGAATGCAACCACAAGAAAACCAAACACCACAAGCTAACCAGAGTCCAACAAGAGACTAGTTATGGACAAATGGAAGATAAAAAATCGACCCCCCCTTAGAAAAAAATCAAAGAATTCTTTTTCTGACTAATTAAAAAAAATAAATTGTTTTCCTTTTTTTCATATTTTTTATTTTAGGTGTGTGAGTGTGTTTTAACTCTTTTTACCCTTTTCCCTTTTGGTCTGTTTTTCTCTTTCTTCTTGACATGACTTAATTATTGTTCTGCTCATCTCCAGATATATACCCATCATCGATTATTAGACCTTATCCTTCATTGTGTGCATACTTAATTCAGAAATGGATTACTCAATTCACAAACTCTTAGCCTTAGCTATTTATTAGTAGTATTATTTCTTTATATTTATATAATATTTGTTTCATTTTTACATTTTTTATTTTTCATTTTTCCTTTTCATCACTCTCCTCTCCTTTTATCCTTTTCTGTCAGTATTATTTCGTTATACTTATATAATTTACAAGCATTTTATTTTTAAAATTAAAATTTAAATTTTTTAAATTTTTCTTGTTTCTTTATCTCTCTCTTCCTTTAATCCATTTCCTCCCTGAAATTAGGGCTTGGTTAAATTCCCTCTTTCCTTTTACTTCTCCACATTCCTCTATTATTATTTTCTCCACACAATTCTCCCTAAACCTATTAACTTCTGGTCTGCTGACTCCCTTTTTGATATTCTTAGTCCATTAATCCATAGCTGTTTGTTGTTGAATTAGATTGGATCTGTTGAACTAAATTGTGTCTGTACTCATTTTGACTGCCTCAATTAATCTGTACAACTACAGGATTCTGGTTGAAGCTTACCTTAAAATAGTGTCTTAGCACAAAATTGGTTTTGCTTTCATACCAAATAGGCAAAACAAGCAGTAGAAACAAGAAAAATGGCAAGTCCAGGTAACTCAAATTCCACTCATGATAATCAGGTAACAGAACAGTTAATGAATAATTGAGGGGAGAGTTCCCAAAATGTTCTACAGACACTACTGGTAAACATGCAGAATGAAAATATTGAAAACCTGAAAATGACTCTGTGTGAGCGTGATAGGGAGCAAGATGAGGCTAATCAAAGATTAATACAGGAATTTTGTGAGCATAAGGAAGCTAATCAAAGATTAATACACGAATTGCATGAGCAGGCTGAGAATAGACAAAGATTAATACAAGAATTTCCTGAGCATTAGGAAGCTAATCAGAGATTAATACAGGAATTTCGGGAGCGGAATGAGAATAGAAAAAGATCAATGGAAGCATTCATGGAATCCACAAACTGAGAGCTAAAGGAATCCAGGGAGACCACAAAGGTAATGCTGAATGGAGCTCATCAGAAGGAAAGGGATTCAGTGAAACCATAACCAATCAACTAAGGGATTTGAGAATGAACAATGAAAACCACATTAAGGAAGTAAAGAAGTCCATTCAAGATCTAAAACAAAGCTCCAAGAAAGAATTAGAACCCATCAAAGCCGACCAATTAGAAGGAAAGGAAATTTTAAAAAAGTAGAAAGTCTTGACAGTAGGTTAGACCATACAGAAGATAGAATCTCTAGGATAGAAGACAGCCTAGAAGACAATTCTAGACAAATCCAAGAAATCTGATAGATCTATTCAATATTTAGAAGACACCACCAGAAGGCAAAATCTGAGGATAATGGATATAGAGGAGCACCTAGAGATAGAAGTTAATGGTCTAGGAAATTTATTTAACAGGATCTGAGCAGTGAACTTGCCAAACATGCAAAAAAAAGGCCTATTCAGTTACAAGAAGCTTTTAGAGCACCAATTAGACCAGAGCAGAACAGGACATCTCACCGTCACATTATAATCCACACAGGATCAATTCACACCAAGGAAAGGATCCTTAAAACTGTGAAGGAGAAAATAATCAATCACCTATAAAGGAAACCAATTAGAATCACCTCAGATTTCTCAGCAGAGACAATTAAAGCAAGAAGAGCTTGGAATGATGTATGCTACACCCTAAAGAAAAACAACTACCAGCCAAGAATACTGTACTCAGATAAATTCTCCTTTATAATGTAAAGTCAACTAAAAACCTTCCATAGCAAAAAAAAAAAAAAAGAAAAGAAACAATATAGCCCCACCAAACTAGCCCTATAAAAGATAAAGATGTCCTACACATAGAAAACAAACAAGAGCACTAATTAAGGCCATAAAACAGCACCCAAACAGAGAATCCAAGAACCATAGGAAAAACCAAGTTAGCACAGCCCCCAAGAAAGTGGATACCATGACAGGAACTACCAAACACCTCTCAGTTCTAACTCTCAATATTAATGGAGTTAACTCTCCAATGAAGCAACATAGACTATCTAGTTGGATTAAAAATCAAGATCTTTCCATCTGTGCCTTCAAGAGTAACACCTTGCTCATAAAAACAAACATATACTGAAAGTAAAAAGCTGGAATAAAATCTACCAAGCAAACACTCGCCCATAAGCAGGTGGAAGTTAAAATACTAATATCTGATAAAATAGACTTCAAATTGAAATTAGTGAGAAGAGATAAAGAAGGTTGCTACGTACTAATTAAGGGATCTCTCCTTCAGGATGATATTAAAATTCTAAATATCTATTCACCAAACAATGGAGCACCCAAATTTATCCAAAAAACACTACTTTCCCTCAAATCTCATATAGATCCAAATATATTAAATATTGGGCACTTTAGTACACTACAATCCCCACTGGATAGACCAACCCAGGAAAAACTCAACAAACAAACCTCAGATCTAAACAACTGCCTAGACCAACTAGACTTAACAGACATCTATGGAATATTTCATCCAGCAGCATCAGAATACACATTCTTCTCAGCAACACATGGAACATTTTCCAAAATAGAACACACTTTAGGTCACAAAGCATATTTTTCCAAATTCAGAAACATTGAAATTATACCCTGCATTCTCTCAGACCACAAGGGATTAAAATTAGAACTCAACACCAAAAGCCACAAAAGAAAGTCCTGTAACACATGGAGACTGAACAACACACTGTTGAACCATCAGTGGGTCCTTGAGGAGATTAGAAATGAAATTCAAATGTTCATGAAATTCAACAAAAATGAACACACAAATCACTATCTCCTCTGGGACACAGCAAAGGCAGTACTCACAGGCAAGTTTATAGCACTGAGTTCCTGCATCAACAAATTGGAGAGACCTAAAACCAACAATTTAATAAGGTATCTGAAGCTCCTTGAAAATAGCATCAATCTACACCCCAATACAGTAAACAGAAACAAACAATTAAAATTTAATCAGAAATAAACAATTTAGAATCCAAAAAAAAATAGAATCAACAAGAGTTAGTACTTCGAAAAAATTAAGAAAATTGTCAGACCCTTAACAAATCTTAGCAGAAAAAGAAGAGAACACAGATAAACTCTGAGATCATCATGGAAACACCACCCCAGAAACAACCAAGATCTGGAACATTATAAGAGAATTGTTCTCGAACCATTATGTAATTTGAGAATATGTATGAAATAGACGAAGTCTTAGCTAAGATCTACATGCTGAAAATAAACTAAGCCAATTTAAACCTACTTAAAAGACCATATCAAGCTTCGAAATAGAAACAGTGATAAGAGACCTCCCATCTAAGAAAAACCCAGGACTGGATGGATTTATAGTGGAATTCTACAAGGCCTAAAAAGCAGAACATACACCAATACTCCTCCAACTCTACAATAAAATTGAAAGTGAAAGTTCACTACCAAACTCTTTCTATGAAGCCAACCTAACCCTCATCCCAAAACCAGGCAGGGAGTGATAAATAAAAAAAGAACTACAGGCTCATTTCTTTGATGAACATCGATGCAAGTCTCCACAACTTCAACTGCTCATCAAAAAAAAATCATACAACACGATATCAAACAAGATTCATTTCAGGGATGCAAAGCTGGTTCAATACACACAAATCAAATAATATAATTCATCACATTAACAAGAGCAAGGATAAGAAACACATGATTATCTAAATAGATGCAGAAAAAATATTTGACAAGATCCAACATCCCTTTATAATGAAGGCTCTGGAAAAACTAGGAATCCATGGAACATTCCTCAATAGAATAAAAGTTGTATATGACTAGCCTACAGCCAGAATTATAATCAATGGTGAAAAGCTAAAGCCATTTCCTGTAATCACAGGAACGAGACAAGGACTACTACTCTCTCCACTTCTCTTCAATTTAATACTAGAATGCCTAGCTAGAGAAATAAGACAAAATACAAACTTAAATGGAATACAAATAGGGAAGATGAAGTAAAACTCTCCTTCTTTGCAAATGACATGATTGTGTATTTAAAGAATCCCATGGCTTCCACTCACAAATTACTCAAGCTGTTTCAATACTTTGGCAAAGTAATAGGGTATAAAATTAACCCTCAAAACTCAATTGCTTTTCTGTAGGCCAACAATGAGAAGAGAGCAGCTGAAATCAGGAAAGCAACTCCTTTTGTAATAGCCCCACAAAAAATAAAAAACCCTAGGAGTTAACTAAAGAAGTGAAGGACCTCTACCATATAAACTTTAAAAACCTGAAAAAGGAAATTAAAGCAGAACATAGGAAGTGGAAAATCCCCCCATGCTCCTGGATTGGGAGGATCAATATCATGAAAATGGCAATGTTTCCAAAAGTTATCTACAAATTCAATGTGATACCTATCAATATTCCAATCTCATTCTTCAATGAAATAGAAGAATCATTCCAAAAATTTATATGGAACCATAAAAGACTCCAGATAGCAAAAACAAAAACACGATTCTTAGCAGAAAGAATATTGCTGGAGGAATATCAATACTAAATTTCAAACTCTATTACAAAGCCATAGTAATCAAAGCAGCTTGGTACTGGCACAAGAACAGACCTCAGGACCAATGGAATAGAATTGAAAACCCAGAAATGAACCTACAGACCTATAGCCATCTAATCTTTGATAAGGGAGCTAAAAAAATAGAATGGAAGAAAGACAGCCTCTTCAGTAAATGGTGCTGGCAAAACTGGTTATAAACACCTGTAGCAAACTAAAGCTAGATCCTCATGTATCACCCTGCACCAGAATCAACTCCAAATGGATCAAAGACCTGGAAGTCAAGGCAGACACACTGAAAACATTACAGTCAGGAATAGAAGAAATGCTAGGGCTCCTTGGCACAGGCCAAAATTTTCTTAATAAAGACCTAGAAACACAATAAATGGAAGGAAGGTTGGAGAAATGGGATTGCATGAAGTTTCAGAGCTTCTGCGTGGCAAAGGACATAGCTAGCAAGATCAATAGAAAGCCCACGGATTGGGAGATCTTCACTAGCCACACAACAGACAAGAGTCTCATATCTAAAATGTACTTAGAACTCAAAAAATTAAATCCCCCAACAACAAATCCTTAAAGACACAACTGCCCAATAAATAAGAGGGCTAATGACTTAAAGAGAAACTTCTCTGAAGAGGAAATAAGAATGGCCAATGGACATATGAAGAAATGCTCAACCTCTCTAGCCATAAAAGAAATGCAAATCAAAACAACATTAAGATTCCATGTCACCCCAGGAATGGCTATAATCAAGAACTCTGATTAAACAACAGATACTGGAGGGGATGTGGACAGAAGAGAACCCTACTTCATTGTTGGTGGGCGTGTCAACTTGTTCAACCACTTTGGAAAGTAGTATGGAGATTCCTCAAAAGCCTCCACATAGAGTTCCCCATGACCCAGCAATCCCACTTTTGGGCATTTACCCAAATGATCATAAACTAGGCCATACTAAGGCTACCAGCACAACCATGTTTATCCCAGCATTATTTATCATAGCTAAGATATGGAACCAACCCAGATGCCCCTCAGTAGATGAATGGATCAAGAAAATGTGTTGTAAATATATAATGGCATTCTAGGTCTCCATCAGAAAGAATGGCATTACCCTATTTGTTAGGAAATGGAAAGACTTGGAAAAATTGCATTAAGTGAAGTAAGCCAGTCCCAAAGGAACATATTTCCCATTGTGTACCTTATTTGCAATAACTAGTATAAGTCTAGTACAAGCAGAAAAAGTAAAAAGCTATGTACGTATGACCATATAGGTTAAGTGAAATAAACCCCAAGATAGGGACACAAGTGTTTTTTTCTTTCTTGCTATGATTTTTAATGTATTTATAATGTACAATGTTATTTTTTGTTTTTTTTTGTTTGAAATATTCCTCCCCCTCAGTATAACCCCTGTTTTCACTGTATTTGATTTTGGTGCCTTGTATCTTGTATATACTTTTTTCTTATTTGAGGAGGAGAAGGGAAAAAACAAAATGTTTAAATAGGGATACAGTTTGACACATTGTAACAATGAGATATACAAGACACTATCTTGAAAACAAAATTTACAACTTTGGCAGGAGGGTGAGGGGTTTTAGAAGATGAATGGTGTAGTTGGGGTGGTGGGGAAGGAAGGAATGGTAGGGGAAAAACAAAGGAGGCGTCAATGCTCAATAAGAAATTTATTCACATTACTCATGTTACTGTAACCCCTCTGTACAGAATTTTTAATATATACATACACACACACACACACACACACACACACACACACACACACATATATAAAGTTTTATATGTTAGGTCCGGTCTTTCCTATCATCTTCTTTTCATGCATTTTTTACTGTTATTATAAAGGTGTTGTACAGAGCAGTTACAGTTACGTAAGTCAGATAGAATACTTTTTTATTGTAAAAATACTGTACAGAGGGGTTACAATTACATGGGCAAAATAATGAGTACATTTGTTATCAAGCATTGTAGCCTCCTCCTTTCTTTCCCCTTCCCATCCCTTAGAGTACTTTTAAAAAAAATAACCTAACCCCTACTCTTGCTCTCTTCCAATTTTTCCTTCCCTTCCTCACCCACAAGTTTTATAATTCATTTTCAATAAAGTATCTAGTACCACTGTGGCATTTGTTAACCATTTTTCTACCATTTCTGTGCCCCCTTACACTCACAAAGACAGATAAATAACCAAGCAAGACAAAATGGGAAAAAAAGCAACAAAGGAAAAAAAACACCTCGTTTTCATTTCCTGATGTTTGATTCAATAAATATTATTTTATATGATCAGATGCACATATGTATTAGAGAAACATATGTTGCATAATTTCCCTCATTTATGGCAGCTAGAATGTGCCTATATATCTACAACAGACAAACTGTATTGTAAAAAGAAAAATACACTTGGACAGAAATTATATAGGTCTCTGAGAATTCACACACAGTGAAACAAAATGATGATATTCTTAGGAAAGGCACTCAAAGGTGCAGTGCCTATGTACATCTGATCATATAAAATAATATTTCCGATAACATTCTGAATAACTTCCAAATGCCTATTCTGAGGGATTTGCTTTTAGTAGTTTGTGGGTGTGACTCTGAAATTTTTCTTTGTAATTATCATACTGGGAGATTACTACACATAATTCCTGGCCTCTGGTGCATGATTTACTAATCTAAGATTGGTTGAAGAGTACCTGTCCATTTTCCAGCTGTATGAAACTCAAATAAGTTAAAAGTATACAAAATTCATTAAGCAAATCCAGAGAGAACCATTGTAAGTACTACTTGGAGATTTAACTTTTCTTCTCTAATTTTACAATGGGTTATTTTAAATTTTTTGTTTTGTTATTTTGGGTGATACTGGAGTTTGTACTCTAGGTCTCATGCTTGCTGGTAGGCACTCCGAAACTTGATTGTAAACCACTTATGCTTTCATTACTTTTCTAAAAAGGTCTCACTTTTTTCTTAGGCTGGCTTGGACTATGATACTCTAATTTGTACTTCTTCACAGGTGGGATGACAGGTGCATGCCATCACGACTTTGATTGTTTGAGATAAGAAATCGTAAAGATTTTGCCTATGCTGGTCTTGAACCATGATCCTCCCTAACTGACTCCCAAGAAGCACGTTTTATAGTCAGAAACCACAGTTTTTGGCTGAGTTCTCTTACTTATATGAATTCTAGGGGAAAGAGATAGCAAATAGAAAGAGGTTTCTCATTCTTCCTTAAGTATTGTTCTAATAACAGAAACTGGGAAGTCCATTTTAGAATCTTGAGGGAGCAGTGTCTTATTACAGGACAAGTTGGTTTCAACCTTCTGTGCAATCTTGAGTTCATTTATTGTTATGATGAGAATTTTGGCACTTCACAGCTTTGATATTTTATTCTTCCAGCACAATAAAACATGAAAGCTTTTGACTTCAACAGGAAATCTTAAAAAGTTTCAACTATCACTTTTTAGATTCTAGATAACTTTACTAATGACAGTTTCCACAGAAAACTTAAAAGTAGATTAGCTGGCCTATTTGCATTTTAGAGGTGACACAGAAAAACATATAACTAAAATGATAATTTAATCTTCATCAGTAATGATTCAGCTTGATTATCAATTGCAAAAGAGGAAAACCTCTTTGTATGGCCTCTATTCTACTGGTCAATTTCAGGGGACACTCTGTTCACAGAGCTTGAGAAACAAAGTTAATTTCTGCTTATGGTAACATGAAATCTAAAATATGACCCAAATGTAGCAAAGGTTCCATCTTACTGTTTTCTCATTTACTTTTTAAGCTTTACCTCTAAGGTAATGTTTCTTTCCTTTAGGTACGATAACTGGGGTACACTCTGATATGCCAGCCAGCATTTAGCTGTATAGAGCTGTTAGAATTTCAATAAGAAAAACACCATTAAATATACTAGTAATACAGAGGTGATATTAAATAGAATGAAAACTTTTCAGAGGCAAAGCTCCAACACACTTAGGAGAGCTTTGTTGTTCAACTGGTAAGCATCAGCAGGGCAGCTCTCTCTGATTTAGCTTCTGGCTCTCAGTGAGAATTCTTAATTCAGAACAACTGAAAGCAAATCCATTCAGAGGTTAGCTTACTGAATTTGGCTGCATTATTTTAAAAGTGAAAAATCAAAATTCTATTTGCCTTAGGAGTCATGCAATGCATTTCTCATCATTTTTTACCTAATATAATTTCCCATTATTACTGTTTCTAATATAGAGTCCAGGGTGCTGTAATATAACATTTTCTTCTAAAAACATGGTATTATTATGTGACTTGTTCTGAGTTTCCTCCTTCCTTCTCCTATATTCCCTAGTATGAATTCTATGTATTCAATCACTCATAGATATTTAACAGTCCTTCTGCTCAGAAACCAAGTGTACCACTCCCCACAAGAACACCAGAACAAACTAAAAAATAGAGGGAAGGTGGGAATTCAGAATTCATTCAGTCTTACAGTTCGCACAGTTGTGCTCTGAATCTGTTCAGTGAATATATTTATTTTAGAAGGTTGTGAACCAGTAGAAAATAGGGACTTTGCAAATATCAAGGAGTAATGCCCTTTCATTCATCTGAATTTCAGTACCTACATTTGGCCAATTAGCAAAGAGCTTGTACATGTTTTTCATGATTCAGTTGGCATAATATGGCACCTTTCTATCTAAGAAGACTACAAATACAGCACATGGTTATATTACATAATTATATACTTTATTGTCTACAATTAATAGAAAGAGACACTTCTTCATGGAGATATGTCAGGTTAAAATGTTTAAATGCTGTTTGAGTGGAGACTCTGTTCAGTTGCATATAAAATGAATAAAAGGATATGATTTGCTTAGCTTGGAAAGTACTCTCAGTGTAGCACTGAGATTAAACATTAAAGTCATATTGAGAGAGACACTTTTTCCTCAAGGGATCTATAAATAACATCTATCAAATTCAAGAAAAGATTTCTCATTTGAGTTCCTAGAAATATTCCCAGGGTATCTTTCACCCTATCAAGTGTTGTAACAGCTTGACAGTGAAGGTATCATCAAGGCAATAATGCTTAATTGCCTGCACCTTGTCAATTCAATATGGAGTAGCTTTGGTCATCCATACTCTGATCATGATAATATTCAAAGGAAAAGTAAATACAGACAAAACTAAAACAATTTCAATATATCTATGGTAAATTGTCAGATACTAAGAGGGCTTGCTCAGCACTCAAGTATGTTTAAAATTACCATCCAAATTGCTGGGCTCTGGTGGCTCTGGCCTCTAATCCTAGCTACTCAGGAGGCTGAGATCTGAGTATCGTGGTTCAAAGCCAGCCCAGGAAGGAAACTCTTTGAGACTCTTATCTCCAATTAACCACGAGAAAACAGAAGTGGAGCTGTGACTCAAGTGGTAGAGTGCCCTCATTGGTCTAAAGAGCTCAGGGACAGAGCCTAAGCTCAGTGTTTGAGCCCCACAACTGACCAAAAGAAATTACCATCTAACATTATTCTTAATATTGTTTCACCCTATTATACTGTAAAATTTTAGGAAGCTGGATTTTGAAGGTAGAATATGGCTTCTATATCTAGAACATTACAATTAAGAAATTCTATTTCATAGAACATTTATGAATTTTTTCTGTCAGAGGATACTGAAGCAAGAGAGCAAGATTTTGCCATTACTTGTTATGAAAAGGATTATAGTCAATTATACAAGGCCAAAAAAGTGTAGACAATAATCACACCCAGATATGTCCTCTTTTTCTTTTTCTTTCTCATTGTCCCAGTCCTAGGGCTAGAATTCAGAGCCTAGGCACTGTCCCTTTGATTTTTTTTTTGGCTGAAAGTTAACATTCTCCCACTTGAGCCATAATTCCATTTCATGCTTTTCTGAATGGGCTGGCTTTGAACCACGATCCTAAAAACAGATCTCACTGGAATATTTGAAAAACAGTTTTACAACATTTCATTGAAGCTTTCAAGAAGTAATGGAGCCATGATGTATGCCCTAATGAAAGACCATATAGAATAAAAAAGAAAGGAGTCCCACAAAGGTACATACCTACTATATGCTAGGCTCTGTGCTTGGTGTATTGCATATAAGTTTGAACTCCCTTAACTGTCACAAGAACACTATGAAAAAAAGAAAATGAAAATTTACAGATATTGACATAACTTATTAAGTTCTATAATTATATAGACACACATATATATGTATCATTGAATTTTTTTATCTCAACATTTGATCTCCAGTACTCTTAGACACAAATGGGAAAGTTACTCAACACTTAAATTTGAAAATGGCTAGGAGGAGTTCCAGGAAGATGGCGGAGGAGAAGCTGGAGGCTGAACAAGCTCTCCTATAGAAAGCAGTTTTAGTGTTCCAGTGAACAGTCTTAGGCCAGAGAATTATACCAAGTGTGCCATTAGAGTATGGAGAGTTTGGACAGAGAGGGAAAATCCAGGCAAGGAGACAGATCTGAGCACTTGCCGGTAGCCGTGGATGCGGTAGGGGCAGCTGTAGCCACCATACCTACAACACAGAGAGTCTGGGACAAAAGCACCAGCCAGTGATCGGATTCTACTCAACACCAGCAAGAACTGACAGGGAGCAGATATCTTCATCGTGCAGATCAAAGACCAGAGACAAACTCAGGAACCAACACTCCAGCATAAGTAGAATACTGACATCCTCACAACTTTTCAGGGAGCAGAGGAAGGAAAGCTACCCATCCCGCCCCCATCGGAGATTTCCATCCTTATTACTGACAAAGGCCTGGCTGAGTAGCTTGCTCCTACTCAGGCCTTGGAAGAAAACAAAAATGTCATTTAGCAGGTCACAGGAACCTGACCTGACCTGCCAGGCTCAGCTCCACCCTGGGGAAAGTCACCCAGCCCAGGCAGAGGAAAACTCCGCCCCCAGCGGAGTGTCTTTCTTCACTGGGTAAACCTAGCCAGAGGTTGCACCTACCTACAGAAGCCTAGATAATCAATTGAAATTCAGTAAACATAAACCCTGAGAATGGCTCCAGGTTGGGCTCTGTGAGTGTCTCAGAAGCTAGCCCCTCAGGGAAAAGCTACTGTTTGATGAAAGGCCTCAACTCTACCCAGAGCTGAGTCTCATCACAGCATCTCCAAACTAGAGGAAACAGCCATCTCCCTCTTTTGTGATACTCAAAGCAGATCTCCCTTCCACCGAACTAGCTTGGTTGGAGGATCACAAAATCCTGGATAAAGCAGAGCATTTTTCTACCTGCTCAAACAAACTGACTTAAGAAACCAATCAAGCCACAGGAAAACCAAACACCACAAGCAGACCAGAGACTCCATCAAGAGACTGATTAGGACACAAGAATCTTCCCATCCACCCCACCCAAAAGAATCAAAGAACTTTTTGTACCTTTTCTTAAATTTTTTAATTAAAAATATTTTCTATTAATCTTTTTTCTCACACAATTTTTATTTCAGGTATGTGTGTGTGTGTGTTTGTGTGTGTATGTGTGTGTGTGTGTGTGTGTGTGTGTGTGTGTTCTTTCTTTTTTCTTTTAATCTCTACTGACCTTTTGGTCCTTTTTTTTTCTTTTTCATTCTTTTCAATTTTTTCTTCTCTTTTGTTCTTTTTTTTTGCATGACTTAATTGCTGTTCTGCTCATCCTCAGATATATACCCATCGTCGATTAGTTGACCTTATCCCCCATTGTGTACACACTTAATTCAGAAATTTCTTACTCAATTCAAAACGTCTTAGGCTTAAATTCTTTAATAGCAGTATTATCTCTTTATACCTATATAATTTTTAAAGAATTTTTATCTTTTTACTTTTTCATGTCTGCTTTCTATCTCTCCCCTCCTCTCATCCTATCCCATTCTTCTCTCAGTTTCACCTTTAAAATTAGATAATTTTTAAGTTTCACTTTTTCAATTTAAATTTTTGGTTTTCCATTTTTTCTTCTCTTCTTTTTTTCTTTCTCCTATCATTCTGTCCAATCCATTTCCCTCTTTGAGATTACGACTTGATTAATTTCACTCTCCTTTTACCTTGCCACATAACTCTAATCCTATTTTTCCCCACATTTCTCCCTAAACCTAATAATTTCTGATTTTCCAAATTCTTTGCTATTTTTGCCCATGAATCCATAGTTGTTTGACGTTGAATAGATTGTATCTGTTGAACTTGATTGTATCTGCAGCCTTTTGACGTGCTACTACAGGACATTAGTTGATGCTTGCCTTAAAATAGTGTTCTAGCACAAAGTCGTGTTACTTTCATACCTAATGTGCAGAACAAGCAGGAAAAACAAGAAAAATGGCAAGTCCGGGTATCTCAACTCCTACTCATGAAAATGTGTGGACAGAGCACTTAATGAATAATCCAGAGGAGAGTTCCCAATAATCTCTACAAACACTACTTGTAAATTTGGTGAATGAAAAGATTGAAAACCTGCAAAGGACTCAGTGTGAGCTTGATAGGGAGAGAGAGGAGGCAAAATAAAGATCAATACAGGAATCTCATGAGTGTGAGGAAGGAGCTCAAAGATTGATAAAGGAATTGCTTGAGCAGGTTGAGAACAGTCAAAGAGAAAGACAGGAATTGCGTGAGTAGGGAGAAAGTCAGGAATTGCGTGAACATGAGGAAGCAAATCAAAGTGTAATACAGGAATTGCCAGAGCAGGATGACAATAGACAAAGATCAATAGAGGAATTCATGGAATCCATAAAGAGACAGCTGAGAGAATTCAGGTACACCACAAAGGAAATGCTGAATGGAGCCTGACAGAAGGAATGAGAGTCCAAGGAAACCATAACCAATCAAATGAATGATTTCAGAATAAACACTGAACAGAAATTAAGGAATTAAAGAAGTTCATACAAGATCTAAAACAAAGCTCCAACAAAGAATTTAAAGCCATCAAAGCCAACCAATTAGAAGGAAAACACATAACAAAACAAAGTAGAAATTCTTGACAGTAGGTTAGACCATGCAGAAGATCGAATCTTGGGGACTGAAGGCAGCCTAGATATTATAGAGAAAGGACATACAACTGTCCAAGACAAATCCAAGAAATACGATAAATCTACTCAACACTTGGAAAACACCATCAGAAGGCCTAACCTGAGGATAATGGGTGTAGAGGAGCACCTAGAAACAGAAGTTAATGGTCTAGGAAATTTGTTTAACAGGACCTTAGCAGAAAACTTCCCAAACATGCAAAAAGATACTAATATTCAGATACAAGAAGCTTTTAGAACTCCAAATAGACCAGAACAGAACATAACATCCCACTGTCACATTATAATCCACACAGGATCAATTCAGACCAAAAAAAAGATCCTTAAAGCTGTCAAGGAGAAAAGATCAATTACCGAGAAAGGGAAACCAATTAGAATCATCTCAGATTTCTCAGCACAGAAAATTAAAGCAAGAAGAGCCTGGAATAATGTATGCCATTAAATATAAACAACTATCAACCAACTGTAGTATACCCAGCTAATCTCTCCTTCATAACCAAAGGTCAAATGAAAACCTTCCATAGCAAAGAAAAACTGAAACAACATATTTCCACCAAACCAGCTCTACAAAAGATACTTAAAGATGTCCTACACATAGAAACCCAACAAGACCACAATAAAGGCCAAGAAACAGTACCCAAACTGAGAATCCAAGAACCATAGGTAGATCCCAGTTGCCACAATTCCCAATAAGGTGGATAAAATGGCAGGAACTCCTGAATACCTCTCAGTTCTATCTCTCAACATTAATGGTCTTAACTTTCCAATTAGGTGACATAGACTGTCTAGTTGGATTAAAAATCAAAACCCTTCTATCTGCTACCTTCAGGAGTCACACCTTGCTCATAAAAAAAAGAAAGAAAAACATTTTGAAAATGAAAGTCTGGAACAAAATCCACCAAGCAAATGGCTCCCATAAACATGAGGGAGTTGCAATCCTAATAACAGATAAAATAGACTTCAAATTAAAATTAGTGAGAAGAGATAAAGAAGGTCACTACATACTAAATAAAGGATCTCTCCTTCAGGAGGGTATTACAATTCTAAATATCTATTTGCCAAACAACAGAGCAGAGCACACAAATTTATCCAAGAAACACTACTTTTCTTCAAATCTCACATAGATCCAAAGGGACTTTAACATACCACTATCCCCACTAGACAGATCAACTAGGCAAAAACTCAACAGAGAAACCGCAGTTCTAAACAACTGCATAGATCAACTAGATTTAACAGACATCTACCAAATATTTCACCCAGCAGCATCAAAATACACATTTTTCTAAGCAGCACAATGAACATTTTCCAAAATAGACCACATTATAGGTCATAAAGCAAAATTGTCCAAATTCAGAAACATTGAAGTTATATCTTGCATTCTCTCAGACCACAAGGGAATCAAAATAGAAATCAACACCAAAAGCCACAAAAGAAAATCCTGTAACACATGGAAGCTGAACAATGCACTGTAGAATAACTAATGGGTCATGGAAGAGATTATAAAGGAAATTCAAATGTTCATGATATTCAACAAAAATGAGCACACAAATTACCAGCTACTCTGGGAAACAGCAAAGGCCATACTCAGAGATAGGTTTATAACTCTGAGTTCCTACATCAACAAATTGGAGAGATCTGAACCCAACAACTTAATGAGACAGCTGAGCCTCCTTGACAAAGAGCAGCAAGATAAACCCCAATCCAGTAGACGGGAAGAAATGATTAAAATTAAATTAGAATTAAATGAATTAGAATCCAAATTAAAAACACAGAAAGAATCAACAAAACAAAGATTTGGTTCTTCAAAAAAATTAACAAAATTTACAGACTCTTAGCAAATCTCACAGAAATAGAAGGGAACACACACAAATAAATAAACTCAGAGATGAGAATGGAAACATCACCACAGAAACAACCAAGATTCAGAATATTATAAGGGAATGCTATTCAAACTTTTATTATAATAAGTTTGAGAACTTGGCAGAAATGGACCTTTTCCTAGCAAATATTGTCATGTTGAAACTAAAACAAGATGAGTTAAACCATCTTAACCGGCTAGTATCAAGCATTGAAACAGAAGCAGCAATAAGAGACCTCCCAACTTAGAAAAGCCCAGGAACATATGGTTTTACTGCAGAATTCTACAAGGCCTTCAAGGCAGAGCTCACACCAATACTCCTCCAACTCTTCCATGAAATTGAAAGAGAAAGTTCACTAGCCAAATCATTCTATGAAGCCATCATAACCCTCAACCCAAAACCAGGCAGGGACTCATCAAAGAAAGAGAATTATAGACCCATTTCTTTGATGAACATTGATGTAAAATTTTTCAACAAAATTTTGGCCAATCAACTTCAACAATTCATCCAAAAAATCATACACCATGATCAAACACGATTCATTTCAGGGATGCAAAGCTGGTTCAATATACACAAATCAATTAATATAATTCATCACATCAACAAGAGCAAGGATAAAAACCACATGGTTATCTCAATAGATGCAGAAATAAAAACATTTGACAAGATCCAACACCCCTTTATGATGAAGATTCTGGAAAAACTAGGAATCCAGGGAACCTTCCTCAATACAATAAAGGCTGTATATGACAAACCTACAACCATCATTATACTTAATGGTGAAAAAATAAAGCCATTTCCTCTTTACTCAGGAATGAGAGAAGTATGTCCACTCTCTCCACTTCTCTTCAATCTGCTATTAGAAGCCTAACTTCAAAAGTAAAACAGGATGCAAACATAAAAGGGATCCAAATAGG
Source organism: Dipodomys ordii (assembly GCF_000151885.1). NCBI lineage: Eukaryota > Metazoa > Chordata > Mammalia > Rodentia > Heteromyidae > Dipodomys > Dipodomys ordii. The sequence goes on along the minus strand of NW_012267394.1, from coordinate 145,680 downwards.
GAAAGACAAAGTAAAACTCTCCCTCTTTGCAGATGACATGATCTAGTATTTAAAAAACTTCACAGTCTTGATTCCCAAATTACCCAAGCTGATTCAAAACTTTGGCCAAGTACCAGGGTATAAAATTAACCCTCAAAAATCAATGGTTTTTCTGACTGACAACAATGAGAAAAGCGTGGCTGAAATCAGGAAAGCAACTCCATTCATAATAGCCCCACAAAAAAATAAAATACCTAGGAATTAACTTAACCAAAGAAGTGAAGGACTTCTATGATGCAAACTTTAAAAACCTGAAAAAGGAAATCAAAACAGAACTTAGAAAGTGGCAAAACCCCCCCATGCTCCTGGATTGGAAGGATCAACATTGTAAAAATGGCAATACTTCCCAAGGAAAGAGAAGAGGCAATCCAAAAATTAATGTAGAATAATGAAAGACCCCCAATAGCATAAATTATCCTTAATAGAAAGTACAGTACTGGAGGAGTATCAATACCAAATTTCAAACTGTACTACAAAGTCATAGCAATCAGAACAGCTTGGTACTTGCACAAGAACAGACCTCAACACCAATGGAATATAATTGAAAACCCAGAAATGAACCCACAGACTTGTAGCCATCTAATCTTTGATAAGGGAGCTCCCTTATCAGTAAATGGTGCTGGCAAAATTGGTTAATCACTTGTAGAAAAGTAAAGCTACATCCTTGTACATCACAGTTCATCAAAATCAACTCCAAATGGATCAAAGACCTCAGAGTCAAAGCAGACACTCTGAAAACATTACAGGATGGAATAGGAGAAACCCTAGGTCTTTATGGCACGGGCCAAAATTTTCTTAATAGAGACCCAGAAGCACAACAAATCAAAGAAAGGTTGTACAAATGGGATTGCATGAAATTGCAGAGCTTCTGCATGGCAATGGACATAGCTAGCAAGATCTACAGAAAGCCCACGGTTTGGGAGAAGATCTTCACTAGCCATACAACAGACAAGGGTCTCATATCTAAAATATACCTGGAACTCAAAAAATTAAACCAACAACAAATCCTCACAGAAACAACTGCCGAATAAATAAGTGGGCGAAAGACTTAAGAGAATCTTCTCTGAAGAGGAAAGAAGGATGGCCAATAGACAGATGGAGAAATGCTAAACTTCTCTAGCCATAAAAGAAATACAAATCACAACAACATTGAGATACCACCTCCCCCAGTTAGAATGGCTATAATCAAGAACTCTAATAACAACAGATGCTGGAGGGGATGTGGACAGAAGGGAACCTTACTGCATTGTTGGTGGGAGTGTAATCTTGTTCAACCGCTTTGGAAAGTAGTATGGTGGTTCCTCAAAAGACTCCACATAGAGCTCCACTATGACCCAGCAATCCCACTTTTGGGCATTTATCCAAATGATCACAAACAAAACTGTACTAAAGCTACCAGCACAACTGTTTATTTCAGCATTATTTACCATTGCTAAGATATGGAACCAACCCAGATGCCCCTCAGTAGATGAATGGATCAAGAAAATGTGGTGTATATACACAATGGAATTCTAAGCCTCCATCAGAATGAATGACATTGGCCCATTTGTTAGGAAATGGAGAGACTTGGAAAAAATTATATTAAGTGAAGTAAGCCAGGCCCAAAGTTACATAGGTCCCATGCTTTCCCTTATTTGCAATAACTATTATATGTCTGAGACAAGTAGAAAAGGTCAGATAAGTTGATGTTAGGTGAAATGAATCCTAGGATAAGTATTCAAATGTTTTATCTTTCATGCAATTATTTCTAACAAATTAATATGATGATTTCTTTGTTGCTTTGTATGTCCCTCCCCCATGGTATAACCCGTGTTTTCACTGTATTTGATGTTGGTATAATTTGTGGATGGGAAGGGCAAAAACAAATCATTTAAATAGGGATACATGTGGACCCACTGCAACAATGAGATGTTGCCACGCCTACTCCAGTGGAGTCTGCTTAGCATGGGAAACCAGCTTTCAGACCTGAGAATGGGGCCTCAGAGACCTATCTCTGAGTATTGGGACTTCACCCAAGTCTACCTCAGAGAATGGGGCTTTACAGAGACCTATCTCTGAGTAATGGGACTTTACCGAAGTCTACCTCAGAGAATAGGGCTTCAAAGAGGCCTACTCCTGGAAAGGCTGGCAAACCCCTGAGAAAGATATGTTTCTGCTTTTCTTTTCTCCACTGTATAAGAGTGCCTATTAATCTTTTACTGTTCCTGCTGCTCATTGTACTTACTCATGCTCAACGTTCCTTTATTTAAAGCTCTTTCTTAAGAGTGTTGACTACTCCAAAATCTGATGAGTGTCTTAAAAATATGACTAACTCACCAGAGTTAAGTGCTACCCTGAAAGCCCCTCTTATGGAGGCTAGTAGACAAGTCATAAGCAAATATAAAAGTATTGGGAGTTTCACTATGTCACTTCAGCAAAAGGAATTGTTTGTAAGGGATTTACAAGAAGCTGTAGGGTCGGCCAGAACACAAAGAGTGTATGGCAATTGCTGAGATAACTACTTAGGAGAAAGCATTTCCTGTTACTCTCTTTCATTTACTAAGAGACTAGGCCTCCATGGCGTTTACTATTAAAGAAAGAACAGGAAAGATCTTATAGGACAGTTAAGGCCTCTATAAAAATAGGTAATGGTTAATTGGTGACAAACATCGAAACCCATTGTATTTCTTAGAGATAAGCCAGAAACAAGTGCCTATCAGGCGACCAGCTGGTGACCACCCAAAAATGAAGCCATGCAGCAAGATTGTGTAACCTTTTGCCCTTTCTCATGAAGACTTTTGCTATAAAAGTTTGTTATCCTCTGCATTAAATCACACTCAGCATCCACTCCTCTTGTGTGGGAGTTGTCTGTTTGCCATCTCCCCACCTATTCCAGTTCCTCCTCTAGGTGTCCTCCGTCGTCCCGACAGAGCCGGTCCGCAGCAAGATGTACAAGTCGTTATGTGGAAAAATGAACTTTACAGCTTTGGCTGGGGGAGAGGAATTAGGGTGGGTGGGAGTTGGGAAGGAATGGTAAGGGGAAACAAAGAAGGAGGCAACAATGCTTGATAAGAAATGTACTCATTACCTTGCTCATGTAATTGTAATGCCTCTGTACAGTATTTTCACAATAAAATAAGTAAATAAATAAAAAGAACATAGCTAGAAGACTTCCTTTAACCACTCATGGTGCTTGTATATAGCTTTTGGAAACTGCTGTTGCTGCTTCTCTCAACATTTCTTTCATTTACTCATTTTACCTGAAACGTGAGTGTTGTCTGAAAAATTCTCCTTTTCGAGTAGTTATCTATAGTAAGCATTGTTTCATAGTTTGATATTCCATGTATATTTTCTCTGTAGTATAGATTATAGACTTATTTCCTTAAAATCTTATTAGTATTATGAGTCTATAATCATTGCAGTTTACCTCTTTTTGTGACAATAATGAGGTTTGATCTCAGGGCCAGACAATTTGCTCAAGTTACTTGAAAATAGTTGATGTTCTATAACTTGAACCACATCCCGTATCCTGTTGTTTTATAGCTAACTAAAGATAGAATCTCATGGATTTTTCTGCCTGAAGTAGCTTTAAACTTTGATCTTCCAGGTCTCGGCTTCTGGAGAACCTAGGATTACAGGTATGGGCCACCAGCATCTGTCGTAGTTCACTTCTTTTAAAATAACATTAATGCAGACTTTTTGACTCAATAATCAATGCCTTGCCCAGCACCTAAGAATTAAACAACCATGTAGTTTGGTTTTGTCATTCTAAATGCATGGTCATAGAAGACAAATGAGCATTCAACTGATTCCAGCTGTTTGAACAAATGTCTTTTTTAAAAAATTCTCTTCTACCTTGCTTGCTCTTCCTGAATATCAGAACTTGGCATTCTTGCCACATGTTTCATATTTTATAGAGAAAGAAGAAACTATAATGCTGAACTTGACATATAATCATCAAATCATAAAGCAACCTAATAATATCTGATCCATCTTTTTATTTTCTTTCCTATTATTTTGGTGTTTTGTTTTCCTGTGGCTTGATTGGTTTCTTAAGTCAGTTTGTTTGAGCAAGAAGAAAGAAGCTCTCCCTTACCCAGAACTTTATTACCATCCTCCCAGGCTAGTTTGGAAGGGAGATCTACTTAGTGTATCACAAAAGAGGGAGATTGCTGTTTCTTCTAGCTTGGAGTTGCTGTGGTGGGGCTACGTTGTGGGTAAGGTTGAGGCCTATCAGCAATCAGTAGCTTCACCCTGAGGAGCTAGCTCCTGAGACACTCACAGAGCCAGCCTGGAGCCATTATCAGGTTTTATGTTTACTGAGTTTCAATTGTTTTTCTTTTACCCCTCTGAATGCTGGGTCTGCTGCCTAGGCTGCAGTGGGAGTGGGGCAGCCTCTGGCTCTGTTTATCCAATGAAGAAAGTCATCCTCCATGGGTGGAGCTTCCTCTGCTTGGGAAGGTCAACTTTCCCTTGGATGGAGCTGTGCCAGGCAGGTCAGATTCCTTTGGACTGTTGAGTGGCTCCTATTGTCTTCTTCCAAGGCCTGAGTTGCATGATAGCTGCTCTAGCCAGGTCTTTGTCAGTATCAAAGTTGGAATTCTTCTATGGTGACTGGGGAGGGGATACCTTCCCACCGCTGCTTTTTGAGAAGGAATGAGGATGTCTTGGGGTTCTCACTCTTATTCCTTGGTTTCTAGGCCATCTATGGTCTGGGGCTGTATGTGGTCAGCACGATGAAGATTCCCACTCCTTGTCAGTTCATGCTGGTGGTGAGTAGAATCCACTCGCACACTGCTTCTGATGCCTTTGTCCAGGGCTCTTCTCTGTTGACATGGCAGCTGCAGCAGCAGCCACCACGGCCATGGACACCGGCAAGTGCGCAGATCTGTCTCCTTAACCAAGTTGCCTGGATTGTCTTCTCTGGCCAAACTCTCTGTACTATGATGACATACTTGTGTGACTCTTTTATTTTTTTTTGGTCCGGTCGTGGGGCTTGAACTCTGGGCCTGGGTGCTGTGTCCCTCAGCTCTTTAGCTCAAGGCTAGCACTCTACCACTTGAGCTACAGCGCCACTTCTGGCTTTTTTCTTTTTTGTTTTTTTGTTGTGAGGAATTGAACCCAGGGCCTCATGCATGCAAGGCAAGCACTCTACCACTGAGCCACCTTCCCAGCCCACTTGTGTGACTCTTTAGCCTAGGACTTTTCACTGGAACACTAAAACTTCTTTCTATGTGAGAGCTTGATTAGCCCCTAGCTTCTCCTCTGCCATCTTTCTCTGGAATTCTGTTTCTACCTTTCTATTCCTCACATAAAGCCCCATAAACTCTTCCAGATATGGATACTGCAAGATCTCTTGTTATAATATGTGTTTTCCAAATCCTGGTTCCTGACACAGATCTCTTAAGGTCATTGTAGTTTCCCGAATAATGGAAATGTCTGATAAAGAGCTTATAAATCCTTTGGTATGTGCTAGATGATGGGCACATTTTTTCATTTGAATGAGGCTACTCTTGATGGACTCTTGGATACTGTTAAGATGGAGCTCTAGTTGATAGGAGAATGAACAAGACAATCAGAGGCTGGACTTTCAGCCTTTCTATTGTTTTCCCCTAACCTCCAGTAACCACTACATACTCACTTATCCTAAAACTCTCTAAACCCTAAGCTTTCAGGTTTCATACTTATAATACAAGGTATGCTTGATTATGTCACTTGTTACTGATAAACAACTAACTCTACTTTAGAGCCCTCATACATTTCCCTAGTCATCTCTTTCATTTGGCTGTTCATTTATATTTGTTCTAATACCTTTAATAATAAGCAGATAAGTGTAAGACTTCTATGAGCCACCAAATTAATAAAAAGTGAGGTAGTCTCTAGGATCCATGATTTATAACTAGTCAGTCAGAAGAATAGGTGAAACGTCCTAATTAAAATGGGCACAATCTTGTTGGATTGAGCCCTCATCCTTTGAGATTTGATTCTAACTTCAGGTAGATAGTGGTAAATAATAAGATGCTTACTTGGTGTGGTATAATTACAGTTGATTGTGGGGATTATAAAAACAGATAAAGAGCTGATCTCTATTGAGTATATAAAAACAGAGAACAATGTATTTTTTTAGATTAGCTAATTTATTTCTTTCAGTGTTACAGTACAAATATTGAAAATTGAAAGTGAATAAAAGCTATTTTGATGATACATTCCTGTAATCCAAGCTTTGAGCAGTCCTTACCTAGGAGGATTGGTCTAAGGCCAGCCCTGAGGAAAAACATGGAGACTTTATCTAAAAGTAGCTAAAGCCAAACAGGCTTAGTATAATGACAGGTGGTAGAGTGCCTCCCTAGCAAGCATAAAGCCCTGAGATCAAACCCCACCACCGGCAAAAATTTAAAATAAATAATAATGATAACTAAATAAATAATTTTAAATTGACTAAACAATTGCTATATGGTCAATTTTAGTAGCCAGACAAAGGAGAGTGAATTTATTTGTAACTGGAGTACCAGAAAACTAAATAATTTGATATAACAAGTAATCACATACATTATTTAGTAAGATTCCACTAGGAAAGATGGAGAAAGATATATGTTGGAGACCTTGTGTATACAAGAGAAAATTCAACCCAGAAAGGTCAATTCTAAGTAATGTCCTAATAAAATTATGTTTTTGACAATGGAAAAATTATTTCTTTGAGCAGTAAGACAAAATGAACAACTAAAGTATAGCAAGAAAATTAAGCATGCTTCAGATTCTTCACTAAAAATTCTACAGAAAAATACAGTGAAACAGACATTTACAAGGTATTTATAGAAAGAAAATGTGAGCCAATGATTTATATCCAGTCAAACTGTCCTTCATATGTAAAGATTACAATCAAATGGTTTTCTTTTTTTTTTTAATTTAATTTTATTTGTGAACATACTGTACAGAGGGGTTACAATTGCATGGGCAGGATAATGCATACATTTCTTACCAAGCATTGCAGCCTC
>NW_012267394.1:132488-134012 GCF_000151885.1 Dipodomys ordii | reverse complement strand
TTGTATGAATTTCTTTACTTCCTTGATTTGGTGTTCAGTGTTTGTTCTCAAATCACTTAGTTGATTGGTTATGGTTTCTTTGGACTCCCATTCCTTCTGCTGGGTTCCATTCAGCATTTCCTTTGTGGTCTCCCTGACTTCCTTCAGCTCTTTGTTAATGGATTCCATGAATGCCTTTAGTGATCTTTGTGTATTCTCTACCTGGGCTCTCAATTCATGTATTACTCTTTGTTTAGCTTCCTCCCGTTCCTGGGATTCCTGCACTTCTCTTTGAGTGTTCTCAGCTTGCTCACGCCATTCCTTCCTTTCTCTTTGAGTATTCTCAAGTTGCTCATGCAAATCCTGTATAAGATTTTGAGTAGCTTCCTCACGTTTATAATATTCCTGTATAAACTTCTGGGATGCCTCCTCTCTCTCCCTATCATGCCCATACAGAGTCCTTTGTAAGTTGTCAAACTTCTCATTTATCATGTTTGCCAGCAGTGTTTTAGAGCTATTTGGGAACTCTCCTCTGGATTGTTCATTATCTGATCTGACCCCTGATTATGAAGATTGGGAATTGAGATATCCGGATTTGCCATTTTTCTTGTGTTTTTCCGGCTTACTCTGCCCATTTGAGATGAAAATAGCATCAGTTTTGTGCTAGAACACTATCTTAAGGCAACCTTCAACCAAAGTTTGCATTTGTACAGTCAATAGTCTACAGATACAATCTAGTTCAACAGATACATCTATTCAACATCAAACAACTGTATGTTAATGGGCTTTGAACCACATAGAAGAATTTGGAAAACCAGAAATTATTAGAGTTAGGGAGAGATGTGGGTAAAAAATAGGAATAAATTGGTGTGGGGAGGCACAGGGAGAGTTAACTATGTCCTAATCTCAATGCAGGAAATAGATTGGTAGGATGCAAGTAGAGAGAGAGAAAAAGAAGAAAGGGAAAGGGAAATGAAAAGAGACCAGAAAAAAATAGAAGCTTAAAAATTAAAGTTATTATGGAGATTAAGAGAAAATCTATTTAGAGAGGAATGTGAGTATATTGAGAGAAGGGTAGGGATATAGAGGAGATGTGAAAAACTTAAAAAAATGCTTAAAATATTTTATAGGTATAAAGAGGTAGTACTGCTATTAAGAAATTTAAGTCTGAGAGGTTTTGAATTGAGTAATTAATTTGTGGATTAAGTGTGTGCACAATGGGGGATAGGGTCTAGTAGTTAACTATGGGTTTATCTGAGGATGTGCAGGACAAGAGTTAAGTCACATAAGGAAGAAGGAAACAGAGGGAAAGGTGAATAGGATCAGAAAGGGAGAAAAAAAGATCAGAAGTTCAGTAGAGCTAAACAAAAAACAAAAAGATAATTAAAAAAGAAAGAAAAAGAGAAAGACAAGAAAAGAAAGGAAAACGCACATTCACGTATTCCTAAAATAAAAATTATAAGAGGAAAAAAATGTTACTGGAAAACAATTTTTTTTTCAAAAAAGTCAAAAATTAAAGATTAATAAAAGTTTTAGAAAAGAAAA
>NW_012267394.1:103846-131937 GCF_000151885.1 Dipodomys ordii | reverse complement strand
CCGAGCTTTGCTGGTATCCAAGATGGAGATCACCGGTGCTGGGGGGGAGGGGTGTCCTTCCCTCCTCTGCTCCCTGAGAAGGAGTGAGGAAGTCGGGCTTCTACTCACGCCGAGTCTTGATTCCTGGGTCGTCTCTGGTCTGCAAACTGCAGGATGAAGATGTCCGCTCCTTGTCGGTTCTTGCTGGTGTTGAGTAGAATCCACTAGCCCGCTGTGTCTGACTTCTTTGTCCCGGGCTCTCAGGTATGGCTGCTGCCCCCGCTGCCACCCTGCCGCCACCGCGGCGGTTGCTGGCAAGCGCTCAGATGTGTCTCCTTGCCTTGGCTTCCCCTCTGTTGCCTAACTCTCTGTCCTGTGATGGCACACTTGGTGTGATTCTCTGGCTTAGGACTGTTCACTGGAACTCTAAAACTGCTTTCTATGCGAGAGCTTGTTCAGAGTCCAGCTTCTCCTCTGCCATCTTCCCGGAACCTCAATCAAATGGTTTTCAAATGACAACATTTGAAAGACTTGATTTGTAAACCTGTTTGATGAACCTACAAGAGGAACAATTCCAGCTAAAACATTAATGATAAAGAAAATTAAAACAAAAGATTAACAATGAACTTTGAGTTACATCTTACTATGTAATTAAGATGAAATAGAAGTTGAACTGGAGTTACAGAACAGAATTTAAATATCATATATCTTAAAAATTGTAGAGATCCTATAATTAATGCCAACTGAGAGAAGTATGGGAAAGAATGTGGAGGTAGTACGTACTGACTACCCCATTTGTAATAAATGGGAATAAAAGAAGTTATTTTCTACTGAAACATTGTAATAGCTGAGCTCAGTAAGAGCTACATGCTTGATCATCCAAAAGAAATTGCTAAGAATATATCTTTGGATTGTTTCATTATAAAATAAGAACAACTTTATCTTTACTATCTGCAAAGGTAAATAGACTCACATCATAAATTTAAAGAAAAAGAGAATCCCAGCTGGTTTCTTTCTGCAGAACTGATAAGCCAAATTTATATTTACATGGATATACAAGAGAATCAAGATAGTTTAAATAATCTTGCAACATAAGAAATTAAATAGACACCAATTTTTTGGTTCTCAAAGTTACTATAGTGCTTCTGTAATCAAGACTTTGGGGTCTGGGCATATGCATGTATCAACTTTATAAAGTTAAATCTAGTCTGGGCAAGAGTTCATAAATAAACCAATATGTTTATATTTAGGCTGTTTTTAACAAGAGTGAAGAAACAATTCAATCATGTCCAAACTATTGAGCAAATAGAATTGAGACAAGTGGGTCTTCACACAAAATAGACCAAACATCTAAATGGAAGAGGTAAAATTGTAAAACTTTTACAAGGAAATGTAACAAAATTTCTTGCTTTGGACTAGGCAAGATAATCTTAGTTGATATGTATTTCACAAACAATAAAATGAATAATAGATAAATTGGACTGTATCAACATAAAAATATTTGTGCTTGAAAAGAGTGCCATAAAAGTGACAGAAAAATGCATAGAATGAGAGAAAATATTTATAAATAGTATATGATGAGGATATATCACAAACATGTAAAAAACTAAGCATTAACAAAAGGCAAAAATTAACCAGGTACTGATGGCTCACATCTGTAATCCTAGCTACTCAGGAGGCTCAGATCTGAGGATCACGGTTCAAAGCCAGCCTGGCCAGAAAAGTCCATGAGACTCTTATCTCCAATAAACCACTCACAAAACTGGAAGTGGCACTGTGGTCAAGTGGTAGAGTGCTAGCCTTGAGCTGAATTGCTGAGGGACATCGCCGAGGCCCAGAGTTCAAGCCCATGACATACAAAAAAATAAAAAGGCAAGTATGCCCAGGAGTGGGATTGGATTGCTGGGTTTGGTCATAGGGAAGGTCTATGTGAATATGTGTGTGTATATATACAGAGGAATTACAGTTACATGAACAAGGTAATGAGTGCATGTCCTATCGAGCATTGTTACCTCCTTCTTTGTTTTTGCCCTAACATCCCTTTCCTCCCTACCTCTCCAACTCCTCCTTCACCCCCAAATTTGTAAAGTTTGTTTTCAATATAGTGTCTTGTACATCTCATTGTTACAATGGGTCATCCTGTATCCTTATTTCAGCATTTCATTATTTCCCTTCCCCTCCCCAAATTAGAAAAATGTATATATAAGATGCAGGGCACCGGATTAAAATACAGTGAAAACAGGAGTTATACTATGGGGGAAGAACATACAACAGAAACAAAAAAAAATCACATAGTACATTTTAAATACGTTCAAAACAATAGCAAGTTAAAAAAACCCACTTGTGTCCTTATCTTGGCGTTCATTTCACTTAACACCATCTTATATAGTCATGTGTATATAGCTTTTGGCCTTTTCTGCTTGTCCTACACATGTACTAGTTATTGCAAATAAGGGAAACCATGGGACTTATGTTTCTTTGGGCCTGGCTTACTTCACAATATAATTTTTTCCAGGTCTTTCCATGTCTTAACAAATGGGGCAATGTCATTCTTTCTAATGGAGGCATAGAATTCCATTGTGTATACACATTTTCTTGATCCATTTATCTACTGAGGGCCATCTGGGTTGGTGCCATATCTTAGCTATGATTTTTTTTCCCCATTGTGGGGCCTGAACTCTGGGCTTGGGTGCTGTCCTTCAGCTCTTCAGCTCAAGACTAGTGCCCTACTTTAGCCACAGTGACACTTCTGTTTTTTTTTTTTTTCTGTTTATGTGGTGCTGAGGAATTGAACCCAGGATCTCATACATGCAAGGCAAGCAGTCTACCACTGAGTCACCTTACCAGCCCCAGCTATGATTTCTTAATAATAGCCATTCTCACTGAGGTAAGGTAGAATTTCAATGTGGTTTTGATTTTAATTTCTTTTATGACCAGAGATGTGGAGCATTTCTTCATGTGTCTATTGGCCATTCTTATTTCCTCTTCAGAGAAGTCTCTTTAAATTGTTAGCCCATTTGTTAACTGGGAGATTGTTTCTTTGAATATGTGTTTTGAAAGGATTTAATTTTTTTAATTTAATTTAATTTTATTTGTAAACATACTGTACAGAGGGGTTACAATTACATGGGCAGGATAATGCATACATTTCTTACCAAGCATTGCAGCCTCCTCCTTTGTTTACCCTTCACATCCCTTCCCAGCCTCCCCCCTCCCAATCCCAATCCCAATCCCAATCCTTCCCCTCCCCCCCACCCCCCCACCCCCGCACCAACGTTGTAAAGCTCGTTTTCGACATGACAACTTGTACTTCTCATTGTTGCAACAGGTCCACCTGTATCCTTAAACGACTTGTTTTCCCCATCTCCTCCATAAGTTATACTGACATCAAATATAGTGAAAGCAGGGGTTATACTTTGGAAAGCAGTATGGAGGTTCCTCAAAAGACTTCACATAGAGCTCCCCTATGACCCAGCAATCCCACTTTTGGGCATTTACCCAAATGTTTACAAACAAGACCACACTAAAGCTACCAGCACAACTATGTTTATTGCAGCCTTATTTACCATAGCTAAGATATGGAACCAACCCAGTTGCCCCTCAGCAGATTAATGGATCAAGAAAATATGGTATATATACACAATGGAATTCTATGCCTCCATCAGAAAGAAGGGATTTAATTTTTTGAGTTCTAAATATATTTTAGATATGAGGCCCTTGTTTGTTGTATGTCTTCTGCCGATCTTCTCCCAATCTGTGAGCTTTATATTTATCTTGCTAATTGTACCCTTTGCCATGCAGAATCTCTACAGTTTAATGCAGTCTTATTTGTCCAACCTTTCTTTTTTTTGGGGGGGTGGTCCAGTCATGGGGCCTGAACTCTGGGCCTGGGTGCTGTCCCTCAGCTCTTCAGCTCAAGGCTAGCACTCTACTACTTGAGGCACAGTGCCACTTCCTGCTTTTTTCTTTTTTGCTTATGTGGTGCTGAGGAATCGAACCCAGGGCCTCATGCAGGCAAGGCAAGTGCTCTACCACTGAGCCACCTTCCCATCCCCTGTCTAACCTTTCTTTTATTTGTTGTGTTCTGGGTCTTTTTAAAGATTGTTTTGACTTGCCAAGGAGCCCTAATGTTTCCCCTAAGATAGTCCTAGCAGAAACTCACAATAATTCAAGAGCTATGTACATATGACCATATAAGATAATGTCAAATCAAATGAACACCCAGACATGGAAACAAGAGGTTTTTATTGGTTGTTTTTGTTTTTAATGCACCATGTGAAGTTTTTTTTGTTTTCTTTCACGTTTTTCTATTTTATCCCCTCTTTGGTTTATCTCCTGTTGCCACTGTATTTGATTTTGGTATCCTGTCGGTGTCTTGTACATACATTTATTTGATTTCTGAAAGGGAAGAGGTACAAAAAAATGGTGAGACAAAGGACAAAGGGTGAACTAATGAAACAGCAATACTCACAAGACAATATGTTGGAAATGAACTTTACAAATAGGGTGGGGAGAGAATTAGGGTGAAGGGAAACTGGGAGAAAAATGAGGGAGGAGGTAACGTTGTTTAACAAGAAGTGTTCTCATTACTTTATGTACACTACTGTAACCCTTCTATACATCACCTTGACAATAAAATTAAAATTTAAATAAAGGCAAATAAGCTGTGCATTGGTGGCTCACATCTGTAATACTAGCTACTCAGGAGGCTGAGATTTGAGGATCACGGTTCACAGCCAGCCCAGGCATGAAAATCTGTGAGGCTCTTATCTCCAATTAACCCCCAGAAAACCAGAAGTGGCACTGTGTCTCATGGTACAATTTTTGGCTTGAGCTACATCACCTACACCCAGAGTTCAAGCCCCATGCCCAACCAAAAAAAATAACAATAATATTAAATGAATAAATAAATGAATAAAATTTTTAAAAGGCAAATAATCTTTTAATTAAAAATGGGTAAATAATTTGAGTGAATTCTTCAAAAAATACCAGAAATAATGAATGAACACATGAAAACATATTCAGACTCGTGTTACTAGGAAAATGACATCAAACTTAGTTGAATAACTATGTTTGATGACCAACAAGTTCAAATATTGTCTAGAACAGGGAGAAACTGAACCTTTATACCTAACCAGTAGGATTAAAAATTGCAGTCATTCTGAAAAAGTTCGGAAATTATAAAGAAATGTTAAACAAAAAGTTACCATATCAATGAGGGATTGTAAGAGTAGATTTATGCTGAACAGAACAGAAAACCTCTGCCCACACAAAAATAACAGAGTTGTTTGTAAAAGACAAAAACTGAACAATATTGATGCTCATCAGTGAATAACTGCATGTGTGAATGTGGTACATACAAACAGAGGAATGTTATTAAGCAATGATTAAAGTATTGACACATGCTAAAATATGGATATGTGAAAACATACAAAATGAAGGAAACCAAACACTGAGGCCACACAATTCTGTATGGGAATATGTAGGCAAAATGTCCAGAATAAGCATACATATGTGAGGACTAAGGAGATCTTGGTCTTTCTCTAGGCCTATGGATAGAAGGTTGACATGATGAAAATATCCTAGAATTAGCAGTCATGGTTTCAGACCCTTGGGATATTTTTTCAATATTCTTTATTGTAAAAATACTGCACAGTGGTTACAGTTACATCAGTAAGGTAATGAGTACATATCTTATCGAGCATTGTTGCCTCCTCCTTTGTTTTTCCCCTACCATCCCTTGCTTCCCACCTCCCTAACTATGCCCTCACCCCCCCCCCCTTAGTCGTATAATTCATTTTCAACATAGTGTTTTTTACATCTCATTGTTACAATGGGTCAACCTGTACATCTATTTAATCATAACAATCACTTAATTATCTACTTTAAAAACTTAGATACTAAAAATAAAAACTTACTGAGCAGTGGACATGGATGCGTATGCCTATATTCCTAGTTCTTGGGAAAATGAGGCAGGAGAATTATGAGTTCAAGAACAGCTTGAACTGCATAGGGAGATTGTATTAAAACAACATGTAAAATTATGAACAGCTTCCCCAACAAAATGTTTCTGAGGAGAATTTCATAGGATATTTTAAGAAACATATCCAAATCTATGAGATTTAATGTAAAAATGACGAATTGTGTACTGTTTGGAAATTTACTTAAGTAATTAATCATATTACTTGACTTAAGGAGAAAATTATATGCCATTTCCACAAGTTGATGAAAAAACACTTGGAAAAATTCAATGACAAGTCCCAATTTTCAAAACTCAAAGAGAATAAGTCAGTATTTCAGACCCAAATCCAATCTCACAAGGAAACAGCAATTGTTACCTTTAAAATCAGCTGACATTTGGAACACAAACAAATTCCAGTATTATTTGAAATTTTGCTACACAAAAATTAACTGAAGCAACTAGACAAGATAATGAGCACCCAAATACAAAATGTAAAATAAAAAGCCACTATTATTCATTGCAGATACATACCTGTTTAAGTGTCAAAGACAACAGAATTAACCAAGAAAACATGTGGCAGCAAACAAGAATTCAGTCGTGAAATATATAATATGTAGGTAGCAGTGGTATTTAAGTCCGTTTACAATTATAACAATATCATCCAGGCCTGGTGGCTCACACCTGTAATACTAGCTGCTCAGGAGGCTAAGATCTGAGAATCAGAGTTCAAAGTCATCCCAGGCAAGAAAATTCATGAGAATAAACTACTCAGAAATAGCCAGAAGTGGTGCTGAGTATAACATTTTAGAGCAGTCGCCTTGAGCACAGAGGGGATCAGGGACAGAGCCCAAGCCCTGAGTTCAATCCCCAAGACTGGCAAACAAGAAAAAAGAAAGAGTAGTAAGAGTAACAATATTGTAAAAGACCTAAGACTGAAAATAAAAGTGTACAATACTGGGGTCATCATATAGTTTACTTCCTACACAGAACAGGAATTTTTAAATATTTAATACATCTGAATACATTTTCTTTATTTTTTTACTTTCAATTGTGCAGAATACACATAAGGTAAACTGTACTATTTTGATTATTTTTGAATTGACAACTCAATAAGGTTAAAGAAAACCTGTAATGCAAAGGCAGTGGCAATCCCTAAATCTATTTAATGGCACCATCTTACTGGCTTTATTTGCTGTGTCACCTATCTACTAGAACTATATTGTTAAATAACAAATTAACAAAAGGAAGAAAATTTTTAAACACTTGAAAGAGTACGAGAACACACGGAGATATTAGTCACATTCCCATGCAGATTTTATCTTTGTGTGTACTTGTGTAAGCTATTGTTCACAAGAAAATCTGGAAGTGGCGCTATGGCTCAAGTGGTAGAGCACTAGCTTTGAGCTGAAGAGCTGAGGGACAGTGACCAGGCCCAGAGTTCAAGCCCCGCGACCCACAAAAAAAAGAAAATTTATAAATATAACATGGTCCCACGAAGAATTCAACAGTCATATATTTAATCTAGAATTCAAGAACGTGATTCTACAGCTCATACAGAAAAAACTCAAGAGCACCAACACTAAAGCGTATTGTGATGTTTATAAATGTGATTTATACTGGCAGACATTTTTGTTTGGGATGAATTGCTGAGTCCTGCTGTGTCCGTTTGATATTTACATTCCATTCCATTAACCTATTCCTATTCTGAACTAAAGACAACTTCTTTATGTTTCCACAAAAGCCGGGAATAAAATTTCTGAGTTCCCTTTTCACTAAGCGAGCATGCTTGTACACTTGTTTAAATGTATCTGAACATTCTATGACAGGGAAGCTTTGCTTGCCCAGATCAAAGCCAAACCCTTAGAGAGTGTAGCTTACTGCCACAGGCTAACCTCTTCAAGTTTTAGCTCAAGCTCCATGAAAATATTAATAAACATCAAGAATCAAGAGGCAGCAAAGGTAAGTACAAGGGAGCTCTACTCTCTACACGAAGCAGAATTCCCTATGCATCACTTAGTCTTCTACATCGAGAAAGACACTCACCATTTATCATTTTCTCAAAGCTGCTATAGAAATCTGGACTACTTAAAAAGACGTGTACCTGAATTTGGGATCTTTTCTGCTTTTCAATGACTTTAGACTTTCTTCACAACTACCCTGTTTGAAGAATGTAGACAATTCTCTATACTAATAAATCTAAATGCAGCACATTTAGAATTATTAACTTTGAAAAGGGATGGATTCCCTTTCCAATGAGCAAAGGGTTTTGTATGTGTATAAGTTGATAAATAATATGGAAGAAGGTAGACATGAATTGGCTTACCATGATAGTTTTCTGTGTAAATGTAATTAAGCTGTTAGAAATATTTTCCATAATTAATCGACTAGCAAAATGTTAATGTACCTTCCAAGGTATTTTGCTTGTTATTTTGTACATAACTTGTATTGAAGGAGTAAATAGCAACAAATTAATATTGAAAATGTAAGAATCAGTTAGTTATAGGGTACATTGTCTAAATTGTCTCTGTGAATATAGGATACAAATATAATTAGGAATATTAGAGTCATTTTCTAACCTTTTCCAGACTACAAATCTTTCCACTCTGTTTTATTTTTGCTCCCCCTCATTACTTATTCTGCTTCAGCTTCTTACTTTCAACTGAAATTTATAAATTTAGCACAGAAAGAGATTACTGAATTAAAGTTGGGAGGGAAACAGCCATTACATAATTTGGAGCTTTCCTCAGCACAGATTTTTACTGTCCTTGACAGGAAGATGATGACTATACCATCTTATATCATAACCTGAATATTTATTATTACAAACTGATAATCTGAAACTTGTTTATCACAGAATGATGCTAATAGTTCAATTTAGTTATTAAGGTGACTAAAAAAGGGACTATACTAGATTTCTTTTAAATGATTGTCCCATAACATAAACAAGTTCTTGTATGTAATAAAGTAATAAAATGTCCCAAGCCAGTCACTAATGTTTTTCTGTGAAATCATTACTACTGTCAACAAACATAATTGTTATTTGCTATGTAAGTACAAAAAATGAAAAGAAAAAAAGCCAATATAGTCTTCAATTTGATTACCTTTATGGCTTTTCAGGGTTGTATAAAACTCTGATTTCAGCTAGTTAGGAAGTGGAGGAGTATCACCATAAGAGATCAGCCCTGGAGAAAAAGAAGTCTGTAACTGTATCTGAAAACTGGAATAGAATGAAAAGGTTTGTAATTGTAGCTCAGGTAGTAGCAAGAAAGCCCTGAGCTCAAATATTGGTACTGCTAAAAATTAGTAATTATCATTATTATATCTTTTTCTTTGTTTTTCTTTTATTTCTCCTATAATTTATGCCTTGTTGTCACTCTATTTGATTTGGGTACTCTGTGTATTGTATATATGTTTATTGGAATTAGGAAAGGGAAGGAGAACAGCAAAACGGTGAGACAAAGGACAAAGTGTAACCCAATGCAACAGCGATACACACAAGAAAACAGGTTGGAAATGAACTCTATATATTTGAGATTGTGGTTTCCAATAGGATTTTTACCTTGTGTTTCAGTCCTGGGGCTTGAACCCAGGGCCTGGGCACTGTCCTTGAGCTTAGTGCTCAATGCTAGCACTCTACTACTTGAGCCACAGCTCAACTTCCATTTTTTTTGGAGGGGATAGTTAATTGGAGATAAAAGTCTCATGGACTCTTCTGCCCTTGCTATCTTTGAACAGTGATTCTCAGATCCCAGCCTCCTGAGTACCTAGGATTACATGCTTCATATTGTTGCAACTTTTTGAGGTATGTTCTGTCTTCTGGGGAGTTCAGATGGAAGAACCCTAGAGTGATGCTGTTGAAATAAATAAAACTGTGATATTTGGAATGCTCTGGGTCTTTTTTTCTCCTTAGGAGACCTAGTTTCTATACTTGCCTATTCATTAAGCAAGGTATACTGTATCTCCTGACTATCTATTATTTTTCCATTTTTATGGGTTACAGTTATTTTTTAGTGCTTTCAAATTTTACTTCTTAAAATATCTGCAAAACTATAACATTTATTATAAAAATTTTGAAAAATAGATATTAACATAATGAAAAAAGAAAATCGCATATATTTCCACATCGAGGGTATTTTAGTGCATTCCACATACATTATATAAATATTATATGTAATGTGTTATATAATGTTTTTCCACTTTGAGGGAATTTAAAGAATTCCGCAATAAAATCTCTTCATGCAAACTTTATTTTCCTTGAGAATTCTTTTTATGGAATGTTGATTGAATCAAACCCCATCTAGAACTTGTCAAGTTTCATGAAGCAATGATCATGTGTTGCTGGGTGCTGGTGGTTCACTCTTGTAATCCTAGCTATTCAGGAAGCTGAGATCTGAGGATCATGGTTCAAAGCTGTCCCAGGAAGGAATGTCACTGAGACTCTTATCTCCTACTGATCATCAGAAAAGCAGAAGTGGGGCTCTGTGGCTCAAAACAGTAGAACACTGGCCTTGAGTAAATGTGATCAGGGACAGCGTCCAAGCTCTGAGTTCAAGCCCCATAATTGTCACATAAAAAAAGAAAATAAATGGTCATATGAACCATTTTCTGAACAATGTGATGGAGCAGATGTTCGAGATGAGCTTTCTATGAAAGATTTTTAAAAGGATATTAGTTCTGCTGGAATTCCAGCAGACTTTTTCTAAAGCAAACAGTAATAAGGTCTCAACATTATTTCTAGGTTATAGACTGAATGACTTCACTAGCTACTTCTTATATTCCTGCTATCCACCACAGAGGTCACCTAACTACCTCTTTGCATTTTCTTGTCCTGCATTTGGCAAGTATCACACAGGAGAGAAATTCAGATTATGAAATAAACAATATAGGTTATCAGTAACTACCATGTTCTCTCGGGTCTTTATCCTAGCTTTTTCATTAGCAAATTAATCTCTCAGTTTTCTCATGTACAAAATGAGGAAAATAACTAATCATAATAACTAGTCATCTTATAAAGTAGTTATGAACATTAAACTTTGAAATCTACATGTTAAATATTACATCAGTGATTATTAAATCATTTCTTTCTCTCCAAATCAAGCCATCATCTTATTGAAGAAATGAAAGAGAAAGAAAAATAAACTCCATTGTGTTTATCACTGTTTCAATTGTTTCCTGACCCAGAGATTTTTCCATTCTGGCATTTTTGTTTGAACACATACTCAAACATATACACATATGCACATAAAGAAAAACTAATCAAAAGCCAAGATGCATGGTTCTTTCATCTCAAGCCAAGTCTAAAAGGCTACTATTTTTTAGTAATTCACTATTAATAGACATTTGATTCTTCCCATCCCAGGCTTACAAAGGGATTTGTGCAGCTCAAAGAACAGAAATTTTCCACTTCTTTTGATCAATAGCTTACAATTGTGTATAGCCCCATAAGGAGGGATATATATATATATATATATATATATGTATATATGTGTTTATTTTATCTATCCTTATACAATATACAATGCAACAAATTCTAGGCATTTCATATTTACAAAGAATGTTTTATAAATAATTTTCTGACATTATTAAAAGCCTCAGTTTGTATTTGAATTTTGCTGATTTTGACTTTGCCACTTAATGGATAAAGCCAGATTGAAATCTGATAATGTCTTTTGGACTATCACAATGGATATGAATATAGCAATAGACTAAAACTCAGCAAAGTAAATTTTCAAATTCTCTCAACACAAAATTTCCCATCATAATTTATTAGAAAAAATGAGAGAATTACTTCTGATTTTGTTAGCTTAGATAGTTCACGGCAGTGTACTTTCCTATGAGGAGGCAAAAATCACAAAAATCCTAATAGCCCATTTTTTGGACCAACAATTGGTATAATGTCCCCAGCAAAGACTAACATAAAGGTCCATGCCTGGATAAATGATAAAGATAATGGCCCACTATAGAGCCCACTACCTATGTCATGGTTGAATTGGGATGGGCAAAGAGGAGCAAATGTCCAGAGCTATGATTTCCCAAACCTGGTCTTCGTCTGCACTGACTCCAAAATATGTTGGAAGAAGGTCTGATTTCACACTATTTGTTAACACTGGCTTATATAATAAACACTCCTAAACTTGGGGAAACAAGGAACATCTGGAACATCCAGTACACTATTAAAAATTTGAGAAAATTAGATATTTTATTTAAAAAAGATTTGATTATTGAAAAGTCTATTGTTCTTAGTGTAGAATTTCTATTCCGTGTGGTTCACATTCATGCCACCAATCATAAACTTTGTCTTTCTGGGTAACTTATTCACAAAGCATTTCCATAAATAATGTTTCAGAAATTAGAATTCTTAAAAGATGTCATAATTTTCTATTGAAAAATACTTCATATGAGAATGGTAACCTTTCCTATTTAGACAAAATTAAATCAGAGAAACAAACAACTGTTTTCCATTACTAAGGCCTGGTTTTTGCCCATTAACTATTTAAAATGTTGTGTTCAATCAATAAATTTTTATTGATGCTTGCTATGTGCAAGAAATAGGAGAAAATACAAAAAACAAAAAGAGGCCATTTTCATTTTAACATTTTCTGCCTAAATGCATCAAAAATTTTCAGACTGTTAGTAAAGGCTCATAGTCATGAAACTGTTCAAATGGGTAACATTGGCTAAGATACACAGTATTCATAAACTATTTTGTTGAACAGAAACTCCTTTGTCCAACTACATAAAATAAAATCACAAATTATTTTCTCAATGAATATAATGTTCCTTTCCTAGTAATTATAAAATTACTTTATAAAACAAAATAGTTGTGCATTAGCAATGTGCAAAACTTAAAATTTCTCAATGGTATAATTATTTGAGCTGTGGAATAGAGTAAATATATACAATCCAAAACAATCTCATACCATTTAAAATTGTCTCTGTACTTAAGTTAATAGACTTTCAGAAGTGCAAAGATAAAATCTATATAAAAGATCATAAATAAAATATAACATTTAGTCAATTCTGCAATTTTTGTGACTACTCTTTGTACTTTAAATATGAGAATAAAAAAACTTCCTAAAAATTCAATTTCAAAATAAAGCAATTTTGAATTAAGTAAGTCCAAATGATCTGTCTCTTTTTTCACTAAGATCCCAGAGTCATAAGGTACCTACATTCTGAAGTCATCTTTCAGAAAAATGACAGACTTAAAGGATCACAAATACTGAGTCTAAATAACCTATTTTATGTCATATTTTCACTGGGGCTTGGAAAATGGATGTAATATACTTACTTTTCATTTTTCAGGGGGTAACAGCCAATTGGTAACATTTTTGCAGGAAAAAAACTCATGATCTCAAAAACAATTAAGACTATCTTTTTAAAAAGTTCCTCCACTTTTCCAAATTTGTTTTGCTGGTTTTTACTTGCCTCTCAATTGTTCATGGGTTTTAAGTATCAAATTAACATGTGCAACTTTAATGGAGAAAAATTTGTGTATTGACAAAGGTGAAGAAATGTTTTTTGACAATAAGAAATCCCTAAAAATTCAGCAATACCAAATGATTCTTCCCTGCTAACAACAACAAAATATTTATGAACAATTTCTTAGTCTGTGGAATCTTTTAGCATACCGGTTCCATTCAGTATAGTTAGCATTTCAATATAGTCAATTATTTCCATACACATTGTTTCTAAAATCACAGAAAAACCTTGATGTTTTAAACTTTCCATTCTAAAAAGAGGATAAATTGCCAAAACAAACCAAAAAATTCACTTTCCAGGATTACATTTTTATAAACCCTTATTCCTTTTCAGAATATATTGTAATAATGATAAAATAGAATCTTGTAATCCATTTCTTTTAAAATATATTTTATTGTAAAAATACTGTACAGAAGGATTACAGTTACATGAATAAGGTGATAAGTACATTTCCTGTCATGCACTGTTACCTCCTCCTTTGTTTTCCCCCTACCATCCCTTCCCTCCCCATCTCCCCAAATCCTCCCTCCCCGCCTCTCCCTGATGTTGTAAAGTTCATTTTCAACATAGTGTATTGTACATCTCATTGTTACAGTGGGTCAACCTGTAGCCTTATTTCAGCATTTTGTTATTTCCCCTTCCCTCCCAAATTATAAAATTGTATTTACATGATGCAAGGCACCAGAATCAAATTCAGTGTAACAGGGGTTATACCATGGGGGAAGAACAGACAAAAGAAACAAAAAAAAATTCTCAAAGTACATTACAAATACATTAAAAAGTACTGCAAGAATGATAAAAACCACCTGTAGTAAGCCAGGCACAAAGAAACAGGTCCAATGGTTTCCCTTATTTGCAATAACTAGTACATGTCTAGTGCAAGCAGAAAAGGTCAAAAGCTATGTACATATGGCCATATAAAATGATACTGAGCGAAATGAGCCCCAAGATAGGGACACAGTGGTTTTGTAATCCATTTTAAAAAGTTAGAGTAGCAATGAAAATCTAAGGCTTAATAATAATAATAACTAGTTGATTAAAACATTTTGCATTAGCCAGGGCCAGTGGCTCACATCTGTAATACTAGCTACTCAGGGAGCTGAAATCTGAGGATTGCAGTTCAAAGCCAGCCCGGGCAGGAAAATCCATGAGACTCTTACCTCTAATAAACCACTAGAAAATCGGTAGTGGCGCTGTGGCTCAAGTGGTAGAGCACTAGCCTTGAGCTGAAGAGCTGAGGGACAGCACCCAAGCCCAGAGTTCAAGCCCCATGACCGACAAAAAAATAAAATAAAATAAAACATTTTGTATTATGAATGCATTTAGCTTAATAGAGACATTTTTGGCCTTGTCAAACATTCTGGTATTATAATTCTCAGATATTTTAAACAAACAAAGAGGTATTCAAAATATACTTTTCTTATTTATTGTTGAAATTAATCTGTGCCAGATGAACAAACACTAAAGGCCAATGTAAGTGATGAGAATGTAAGAGTTTAGTTGTTCTAAATACTGGAGCGTGTGGTACAAGGTCATTTCCTCAGCAGGACTACTGATATGACCAGTAGTTCTCAGGCTATTTCTTCAATACTTACATACATGATGTGATCTAGAGTAGTGAATTTCAAGACTCAGGGCCTGGGTGAGCAGAGCAATAGTTAGAAACACAAATACTCAAGTCTTACTGCAGATGAATAGAATTAGAAAGTCTGAGTGGCACTCCTGTATATATTATATTTAATCAACTTGATCACCTATACATCCATATATTCCTGTAGGTGTTTCAATTGGGAACTTGTATTTTAGATCTAAGGTGCACATATGAGAGATAGCATGTGCTAGTTGTCTTTCTGGGCCTAACTTATTTGTCTTATTTTTTTCCAGATTCATTAATATCCCTATAAATAACAATTCCATTCTTCCAGATGACTGTATCAAATTTCATTGTGTCATTCTTTCTGATGGAGGCAGAGAATTCTTATCTATCTATCTACACACACACACATACACACACACGCACACACACACACACACACACACACACACACACATATCACATTTTCTTGATGCACTCATCTACTGAGGGGCATCTAAATTGGTTCCATATCTTAACTATGGTAAATAATGCTGTGATAAACATAGTTGTGCTGGTAACTTTAGTATAGCCTTGTTTGTGATCATTTGGATAAATGCCCAAAAGTGGGATTGCTGGGTCACAGAGGAGATCTATGTGTAGTCTTTTGAAGAATCTCCATATTGCTTGCCAAAGCATTTGAACAAGTTTACACTTCCACCAAGAATGCAGTAGGGTTCCCTTTTGGCCACATCCCCTCCAGCATCTGTTGTTATTAGATTTTGTGATTATAGCCATTCTAACTGGGGTGATTTGTTAGGAAATGGAAAGACTTCGAAAAAGTCTTGAAGTAAGACAGTCCCAAAGAAATATAGGTCCTATCATTTCCCTTATTTGCAATAACTAGTATACATCTAGGACAAGCAGAAAAGGTCAAAAGCGATGTACATATGACCATATAAGATGATGCTAAGTGAAATGATCCCCAAGATAGGGACATGAGTGGTTATATCTTTCTTGCTATTATTTTTAACATATTATAATGTACTATGTGATTTTTGAATTGATTCCAGTGCCATGCATCTTGTATATACATTTTTACAATTTGGGGAGGGGAAATAAAAAAATGCTGAAATAATGATACAGATTGAACCATTGTAACAATGAGATGTACAGGACATTATGTTGAAAGCGAACTTTACAACCGTGGGGAGGAGGAATTGGGGAGGTGGGGAGGGAAGGGATGGTAGGGGAAAAACAAAGGAGGAGGTAATAATGCTCGATAGGAAATGTACTCTTTAGCTTTCTCATGTAACTATAACCCCTCTGTATAGTACTTTTACAATAAAAATGTAAAAAAATTGTGTGTATATATTATTATACATATATTGTATCATATTTTAAAATATGTCCATCAGTTTAAGGGCTCTGGGATGTTTCATTAATTTGACTATTGTGAATAGTGCTCCAATGAACATGGTATGAAGGTGCCTTTATTGTATTCTGACTTGTAATCCTTTGGATAAAGATCCAAGACTGGTTTCACCGGATAATAGAGTAGTTCTGTTTTTGTTTTAGTATTTTTTTGAGGTTTTCCATAGTGGTTGCTCTAATTAACATTTCTTCCTAGCATATGCTTTTGTTCATGTGTGTGTGTGTGTGTGTGTGTGCGTGTGTGTGTGTGTATGTGTGTGAGTGTATACTGGCCCTGGAACCTGGGCACTGTCCCTGGGTTTCTTTGCTCAAGGCTAGCGCTCTACTACTTGAACCAAAGCTCAACTTCTGGATTTTTGGGTAGTTAATTGGAAATAAGAGTATCATGGAATTTTCTGCCCCAGTGGGCTTTGCATTATGATCCTCAGATCTCAGCCTCCTGAGTAGCTAGGATTACAAGCTTGAACCACCAGTACCTGGCTCTGTTTCTTGATGATAGTTATTCTGACTGGAAGGAGATGGAATCTCTGTGTTGTCTTGATTTGCATTTTCTTTACATCTAGGGATATTGAGTATTCCTTCATGTATTTATTGGACATTTGAACTTCTGGAAATTGTTTTAGTTCCTTGTCCCATTTATTGAGTGGGTTATAAATTCTTTGGGGGGCTCAATTTTTAAAAATTCTTGTATAGTCTATTAGACTTTTCTCAGATTTATCACTGACAAAAATCTTTTGTCATTCTGTAGGCTATTTGTCAATCTTATATTCACTCTATGACACACCAGAATCTTCCTATCTATCCACTGATGGCCATTTATGTTGTTCTTCCTTCTTGTATATGTTAAATAGTGATGCAATGAACATTGGAATATGAATTTCTCATTGAGATCTTGGTTTCAACTTTTATAAAATTTCCTAGAGGTATAATTGCTGAAATACATTTTAATTTTCTATAGAGGCTCCACAATCTCTACCAGCAGTTGCCAAGGGTTCCAACATCTCCTTATCCTTATCAACATGTGTTCTGTTTTGTTTGTTTTTTGGTATCCATCCTAACAGGAGTTCGGTAATATATTATTATGGTTTTGTTTGTATTTCTTCCTTGAATATTCATTATAAAACATCATTTCATCCATCAGCTGATTATTTGTGCTTCACCTTGGAGATATGTCTACTCAAGTCCTTAGCACACTTGGTTAATAGAATATTAGGTTTTCACTATTGAGTTTCACATGTTCCATGCAGTTTTTGGAAGTGAAATTCTCATTCTGATACATGGCTAGAAAATATTTTCTTCCGTATTATAGATTAACTTTTTACTTTCCTCATTATGTCCTTTACTGTATACAAGGTTCTTTTCATTGCTGTTGTGTCCTTGTGCTTTGATGTAGTCTCATTGATCTATTTCTATGTTGTTCCATATGCTTTTGGAGAAATATCAAAAAAATAACTGCAGGGCATAAACTTTGCCTTATATTTTCTTCCAGTAGTTTTACAGTTTATAGTCTTACATTTAAGTATTTAGGTTTTTAATTATTTATATTTATCTTGTAAGATAAAGATTCAATATCATTCTTTTACATATAACTCTTCAGTTTTTTCAATACCAATTTTGTAGAGATGTTCCTTCTACTCTGTGTCCTTGGTACAATTGTCAAAGATCAGGTATCCCTATACATGTGTATCAATTTATAGACTTTACATTCTCATCCATTAGTTCATATGTCTGATGCCTATGCTTATTTAAACACTATACTGCTCCTGTATTACAGGAGCTCATTGTTATCTGTAGATATATGGTTCCAAGTGATTACCATTCAGAAAAAAACTGCAAATTTTCAGGATGCATTTATTTTTGTATTGTACTGTGCATGATTGATTCATTTTTCCCACAATGCTGCTCAACTTCGGCTAATACATAATTTCATTCTGCTCACTCACAAATCTATTTTTTTATTTTATCACTTAAATGAGTTTTGTTAATTTTTACCTTTCTTTTTGGGCACCACTTGCTTTTGTGGCGTCATATTTTCACAAAATTAAGGCCAAGGGGAATGCTCCTCAGATAGCACAATGATTTAAACCCACTGAGGATAAAATAGGAGTAAGAATGTCTCTGCATAAATAAATTTGGAATGCATGAGTATGCTTTAAATATGTAAACTTTTTTAACTACTCTGGAAAGCAGTATGGCAGTTCCTTAAAAAACTAAACATAGAGCTACCCAATGATCCAGCAATTCCACTCTTGGGCATTTATCCAAAGGCTTACAAACTAGTATACAGTAAAGCCACTAGCACAACCATGTTTATAACAACACTATTCACGATACCAAGATATGAAATTAGCCCAAATGCAACTCAATGGACAAATGAATTAAGAAAATTTGATATGTATATGAATGAATATATATATTCATTCATTTGAAAGATTGATATTATATCACTTGCAAAAGCCATGGATGAACTTGGAAAAATTATGTTAAGAAAATTTACTCAGGGACAGAAAGACAGAGCTTACATTTTTTTCCGTATGTGGAAGTTGAATAGTTTATATCTATATAAGTAAAAACTTTGGATGGTATGAACTATAGTAGATGCAGATGAGAACTGACACAGCACAATTCCTCAGGAAGGCAAAATCATAGTTCAACAAAATCATCTCCAAGGAACAAGTACTTGAAATGGGATAAGATGGGGTCAAAGGGAGAGGGGTAGATGAATGAAGAGAAGGGGGAAAACATTGACAAAATTCAAAGTATATTCAACAAAATTAAGAAAATTGAAGGAAGAGTTGGGTAGGGAGGGGATGAGTGAATGTTGAAAGGGGTGAGAGTGATCAAGATGGATTGTCAGATGGCAACTTCTATGTACAACTACTTAAAGATTATAAAATATTTAAAAATGTAAATACTACTTGTAAGACAGAACTTAATACATAAATCATAGAAAGATCAAATGGCCTGTGAAATACATATCAGGAAGTTAAGTCTACTTACAAACATTAAATAAGGCTTATATGGGTATATATTAAAAACAGACAAACTAGATGCCAATAGCTCACAACCTGTAATCTTAGCTACTGAGGAGGCTGAAATCTAGAAAATCATAGTACAAAGCTAGCCTGTGCAGCAATTTTTATAGGACTCCATCTCCAATTAATGAGCAAAATGCCAGATTGGGGCATAGAGTGTATTAATGGACAAAGGATGGTCACCAAGTGATAATAGGATAATTTACATGTAACTGACAACAGTTTAAAACTATAAAATAAAACGAACAGAATTTAAAGGAGAAATATACAAGTTCATTATTTTGTAAAGTTCAATTCCAACATATTGTTTTGGGAGGATCACTGTTGCATTAGTTCACCCTGCATCCTTTCTTATAGTGAAAGATTTCAATAGACTTTTCACCACTTATATTAAGACATTTGATGTTTAAGGAGACAATTTAATTAATTGATGACTAATATGTTAAGGAGTCAGTTAAACAGTTTTAGAAGATTTGAACAACATAATTCATCATATCAGGCATAGACATGGCCCTTCATGTAACAATTAGTGGAGATATAGATTTCTATGTGGAATTTTATTCTGCTGCTCGCAATGTGCAAACCTTACACAGCCCTTCTGATATTACAGCCCTTCTGGCTCTGCAGCCAGATGAGACTGCTAAGGTCGCACTCCTGTAGGCAGGCAATGTCTGCTTAGTGTTACAGCCCAGCAGCAGGTAATACTCGCCAGTGTTGCAGCTTCAATTACAGCTGCTGCCACTTCCTTGGGGTCTTCTCTCAATAATTTGAAAAATGAAGCCCAGGACAGTGGAGGATTAGTATGAAAAGCTTTCTTCAGAAGAAAAAGGTCTTGCTCAAAGGCTTCTGCCACTGTCACAGATCTATTTTTGTATTGTCTTGCTCCATTGTCCATGTTTCTCTTCCCTAGGTAGCTCTCTTTAGGCATTAAGATGGGGGGTTCTTAAATCCTAGGGTTTGCTCTGTTCAGTTGCCCTTATTATAATTAGTTGTTTTGAGAAGTGACAATTTATTGGTCAGGTCCCACAACATTATGATTGGTTATCAAATCCTAATCAGATCCTTTCTGTAAATTCTCTCCACAGTATCATAGAAAGGTTATCAAACCTATAAGAAGAAATTATAAACAAGGTGTTCTGAAACAATGTCTCTTTTACATCAGGTTTTAGTTTTCTAGGCCAAGATGATGTCCATTGTCTACAGCCTACAATCCCTTTACTTGAATTTTTAAAGTATCTGTCATTACTGTCATGAACTTTCACACCTGATTTTTTTTGAGATAGGATCTCATGAACCTTCACATCTAGG
Organism: Dipodomys ordii; assembly: GCF_000151885.1. Lineage (NCBI taxonomy): Eukaryota > Metazoa > Chordata > Mammalia > Rodentia > Heteromyidae > Dipodomys > Dipodomys ordii. The sequence continues at coordinate 111,164 of NW_012267394.1, read as the reverse complement.
TTGTTTTTTGAGATAAGAGTCTCACTAACTTTTTGTCTGTGCTGTCTTGTTCTATCTCACATGGAGTATGGATTAGAGATATGTGCCACCATATCTACCCCCTAATTTTCATCTTAAGAGCATGTGGGACATTCTTAAAATTTGAATCAATTAAAATATAAAGAAGCCAGCAAAATTTCAGTGGATATTATATCGATTAGTTTATGATAATTCAATTAAGTAATATATCAATTACAAAAAGTAGAAATAAATAATTAATATTTCCAGAAATTAAAAACATTATTAATTACACATAGCATAATAAGAAATTATATTAGATATTTAAAATACTGAGAATAAAAATTATAAAAAATATAGTAATTCAATGTTTTAAGTTCAGCAAAAATGGCATATCATTTTTCCAATGTCTCAAGTTAAAATTTTCAAGGCCTTTTTAATGTTCTGTTCCCACTTCCACACTTTTCTAGTGCTAATTGCTTCCCCTTGAAAAGATTAAGGGCATTTTCTTCAAATTTTCTGAAGTTCATTTCCAATTTCACCTTGTTTATGAAAAAATTAAGCATCTGCTTGTCTGTTAAGTGTTTGTATTCTAAGTTTTCCATTCCAAACTACTTGTTAAGGTTTTTGAGGAGGCAAAACCCTGGCTTTATTTTATGTATATACTTTACATTTTCCCACAGCACAATTCTAAGCACCATACCACTCTCATGTCAATGCCTATTTGTTCTCAAAGAAAGCTATATGAATGAGTTATAAAGTCATTTAATGCTTTTCAATGAGCTATCATTCAGGCAGAATTTAAAATATTATACCATGGAATATTAAGTACTGCTGCAATACTTCATTGCTTTCTGTCTTGCTTCATTTCTCTGCAAAACCAGGTTAGCAATGTAGAAAACTATTTGTGCCTTAAATTCGAGGTCTTCATTTGAATATATCACCTGTATTTTTTGCTAAATACATAATTAACCATATGAGGCTTTTGGTAGTGTGCGGGAGTGTAAATACACAAAACATGAATGAAGTGATAAAAATATATATAACCAGAATCAGAATAAGGAAAACCAAATCTTTAATCAATTCGACATTTGCACATTGTATTATTTCATTTTGTGTACTACTAATGGGCCAATACACTCAATAGGTGGAAATGATTGAGGGCCATTGAGCATTGAATTTTTCTAAAGTAGTGAAATTACAGAAACACCTGTGTTAAATTACCAAGTGGTGATTTACTATGAAAATATGCAAAGTGTTTGATTGTACTTCAAATTTGTGATCTACTTTTGATAGACTTACTGGATATACAGTGAGTAAATGACAGTTTATTTTCAAGTAAACAATTACACTTTATAAATTAGTTCAAACTATCACTAGCCCCATTAAATACATATGGAAGCAGAAGTGCATGCAGAATGAAGCTCCATTTCTTTCTGAAAGGTAATGGAAAGAGTAACTAAACTGAAACGTAACTAAACAAAAGCTCAGACTTTCCTGTTTATTATGGAGATTTTGGAATTCTCTGAAAGTATTTTAATTGTTTGCACTTTCTTGGGGTGGAAAACCAGCAAAACTATATTAAAATAATACAATGGTGTTAATGATGTTGATTCACCATAATAGTTACTTCCCTAATACACCTCCTAAAATAGTTATTGACACTTTTTGGACAACAGTGAGGTTGTGGGAGATGATTCTGTTATTTTTATTAATAGACAACGTCTTGATATATAGCCCAAGCAGGCCTTGAACTGATCTTCTTCAGCTTTCCCACTCTGAGGAGATTGGCATGTATCAAAACCCCTGGCTGATGAGATTGTTTTTACAAGCAAAACTGTCTTAATGGATTCAGAGTCTTCAACAATCTATAAAAATAAAATAATTTATTAAAGGATATTCTAAATTTTCTATTTTGTTTTTAATCATCTCAAAAATATAATTTGCCTCATTTAAGATTAATTCAACCAAGAAAATAATGAAATTCTCTGAGGAGAAAACAAACTATGAACAAATCAAAAATAGTTTATTAAAATTTCAGATCTTTCTGGCCTTCTGGCAGTGTTTTTTCTTTCATAGATAACCTTCATTCTAAGTTAATGGAAAAAGAGCCACTTTAGTGATAACTAAAATAAAAAAAAATGAATCAGATTAGTTCTTCTACTGAGACAGTTTTCAAAGCTAGAAAAGAGACTTGATTAATAAAACCTACTGAGGCTTGGATGTATGTAAGGTATCTCCCACAAGTAGGTAATATGTACACACACACACACACAATTTGGGATAGAAGTCCTTTGTCTTCTAGTGCTCAGAAAAGTAAAGTAGCTAGAATGGAGAATAGATTAATCATATTGGAAAGATGAAGATGACTAAATGTCCCTAGATTCTCAAATAGTAACTTGTTCCATGAAGTTCACAGAGAAGTAATTTTTCTATAAAACTTACAAGATGGAAAATTGTGAAGAAGTATGGAGGTTTTCCAGGATGTAAGTTTTCAGAAAAAGTCTATGGATTAAGGGTATGGAAAGTGGAAATATTGAAGGTATATTAGTTTTTGAATGTCACAATGATATCCTAAAATGAATTACTACACATTTTGTTGCCTTTGTAGCAAGTGTTTGTTGTTCACATGACTTGGTTGGTTCATTTGGTTGGGTCCTCACACATATCTGTGATTTCACAAGCTGTCCATATTCCATATATAGCAAGGAACTTGTATTACTTATTTTTTCTGTATCTGTTTTATTTTACTTAGCAAACTATCACCTAATTTGATCCCTTTTCTGTAAATGATAGGATTTACTTCTTTATAAATAAATAATATCTGTTTATATATATTTTCCTTATCCATTCTTTCACTGATGAGCAGCCAGGTTGATTCCATTTCTTAGGGTTGTAAATATTGCTGCAGTAAACATGGGTGTGCAAGTATATCTTTAGTATGCTAATTGCATTATCTTTAAAAATAAATGCAGAAGTGGGATAATTGGATCCTCCAGATTCATGCTTCTTTTTATTTTAGCTTTCTTTGTAATATTTTAACTCATCTATTTTTCTTCAACCTTTGATATTCTCTCTTCAATTTCATGTCACCAGAGGCTTTCAAATAAAGATTATTTCACTTTTTGAGCTTCTAATTTTCAGAATTTCTTTTTAAAATTTTATTTTAAAGGTGATGTACATTTGATGAAAAGAGAGGGTGAATTATGTGGGATGAAGTTATAAAAATATCATGCTAGAACATTACAATTATTTCAGAAAATATAGAAAAAGAATGAAAAATAATTCAAGAAATTAAAAAGTAAATCTTACTTGTAATAGCTTCAAAATACCAAGGTAAAGCTTAACTCAGGAGGCAAAAGACTGCTATGAAGAAAACTATAAAACCTTGATTAGCTGGGTGCCAATTGCTCATACCTATAATCCTAGCTACTTATGCAGCTGAGACAGAGGGTCACGGATCACAATACTTTCCCAGGCAGTATAGTTCAGGACAGCTTAACTGCAATTATCCACCAAAGTTGGAAGGGGAGGCATGGTTCAAGTACCTTGGGCAAAAGCCATGACATTGTCTTAAGAAAATATCTACTCTCCCGCCCCTTTTTAGGAGGCCATCCTGGGCCTTCAAACAGGGACTGGGCACTATCTCTGGACTTATTTTGCTCAAGGCTGGCTCTTTACCACTTGAGTAACAGCTCTACTTCCAATGCTTTTAGTAGTTTATTGGCCATAAAAATCTCATAGACTTTGTTGTTCCTGCGGGCCTGGAACTGTGATCCTAAGATTTCAGCCACCTGAGTAGCTAGGATTATCGGCCTCAGCTACTAGTGCCCAGATTCAATATCCCATTTGAAGCTCTTCCTGATGTCTTGTTCATTGATTTGCCTTTTTTAAGTTTCCATGAATGTTTATACTATTTGGAATCACTAGTTAATTTCTAGTTTACTATGAAAAAATGCATATTTTGATTTCAATTTTTTGAATTTTTGAGATTTTTTTAATGGACTAATATATAGTATATTCTAGAAAAAATTTCATGTGTTGAAAAAGGATGGTCTATAGCTATTGAATGAATTGTTCAATAGATGTATTTTTTTTTGTATATTTGAGCTATAGTACAGATGCTTCTTTGTTGATCTTTTTGGTCTAAATTATATAGTTATTGTTGAAAATGAGTCTTTAAAGTATTCCACTACTATTGAATTGTGTCTTGCTCATAGTTTTAGATGTAATAGTGTTTGTTTCCATAAAATAGTATATGCTGACATTAGGTACACATATAAATACAATTGTTATGCCTTCTTATTGAATTCATTGTGATCTTATTTGCCTTGTTTTATATATCCTGTATTTATATATTCTGTATTTCAGTACATTTTATCAGATATAAGCAAAGCTTGCTTACTTTTGATATGTCTTCCTATAAAATATTTTCCCCATCCTTTTGCTTTCAGTTTCTGTGTATCTTTATTGCTGAAATGAGTTTCTGGTAGGCTCCATATCAATAGATATTTTTTTCTATTTCCATTCAAACTGTCTGTATTTTCATTAGGGAACTTAATCAACTTAAGAGAAGTTTAATGTAAATATGTAAAGACTCCTGACTTTTTAAATCAAATTATTCTCTTTATTTGGTGATATCATTTCTTCTATACTTCCTTTGTTCATCTTTGTAATTTAGTGTTTATCTGTGATTTAGTGATTTGTTTTATTAGAAAGAGTTAGTTCTTCCTGGTTTCTCTTTTGTACATTTATTTTATGAGTGGGTTGTACACATTCATGTGTTTTTGTTCATGATAGTTATCTCCTTTCTTCTAGATGAAGGACTCTGAAAGCATCTTTTCTAATAACAAATTCTCTGTTTCTGCTTGTCTTGAATAATTTTTATATGTCAATCACTTGTGGAGGACAGCTTTGCTACACATAGTATTCTTGATTGATAGTTTTTTCCCCAGGATTCAGAAAATGGTATTCTATTGCTTCTTGGAGTAATTTCTGATGAGATATCTGCAGTTTTCTAAGCCTTTCAAGCAGTAAATTCCCAAGGAGCAAAACATATACAGTAATTTTTAACATAAAAGTCTCCATCAATGTATTGTTACTCAAAAATCACATCATTTTATAGGCAAGTTTAAAGACATCTATTAATTTTTATAGTGATAATACTTAATATGTAGAGAAATTGTAAAAAGTACTGTAAATATTGTAATTGCCATTTTGCAAGGACAGACAAGTCAGCCAACCACACTGGAAATTGTTAAACAATTTTCAGAGGTGGTACTTTCAAAATTTAAATTCTAAATTTTTAAACTGAAAAAACTTCTCCTGACCTATCAAGGTTTTCAAGCACAATTTGACTGAGTTCAGAATTTGTCCCTATAACAAACACTGTGTTGTGACTTTTTAAGAAAGAAAGCACTAATACATACACATTAAGAAATTGGAGAAAAAGCACCCTCCAATGGTCATATTTTTATACCAGGGAGTCTCTCAAATTATTGATAGATTCACCTTTTGTTATATTAAATGGGCTGCTATTGCAATTGTGTTTCATTTTCCACTGCTTGTTTTCTTCCTAATACACCATTTGGTAGAATTGTTTTTCTTTTAAAGAAATAAGGCAACATAAAGTAGTAAAATTTTAAAATATTAGCATGATGAACAGGAATGTAAAACCAAGGAATATGTGTAATATTTCTTAGATTATAGAGAATCTGTGATTAGTTGACAGCTATCCTGAAGTATACTATATGTACATGTTTGTATTTTAAAATAAGGCAATACCCTGTAGCTCACAAACAACACAAATCATAAATGATGCAGGGGTTGCTAAGGGTAACCATACATCTCTTCTTTCATTTCTTTAGTCATAAATGGCCAAACTATAAAATCTGTAGATCTACTCTTGGATGTTTGATGGAAAATTGTCTAAAATGATTATTGAGCATGTCGTGGAAGGGAAGGGAATAAGATATTTGAAATGAAAGGACGTAAAACTGATGGTTTGAGGATGAGAAAAAATGCAGTATATTAGTGTGTGAATAAACATTGAATAATTCAAAAAGCTTGATTTGTAATGTGATATTCCCACCTTTATGTTCAAAATTCTTTGGTGGTATTTAATATTAAAATTGAATCCAATACATCCTATCAAAAATTATAATCATTAAATATTTTTGTAACTGATAACCAGAGAAATACTGTGTGGCAAATAATGTCACCTGAGGGAGTTAGGCATTTTTAATCTACTTTCGTTTAATATATAGTTAATAGATTTCTATAGAAATCATGTTTCCTAAAATAGATGATATTTAGAAATAAAAATATGACTCACATTTTCAAGGAATAAATTGTATTCTATAGGAAATAACATATACAACATAGAAATAAATATGCATGAAGACGTTGAAGGAAAGTAATCATGGAAAAAGTATTGTATAAATGTACGAATGTAAGTATGTATGAAAATACAACAATGAAACTTTTGAAACTATTTTTAAAAGAGTAGAATAGGGGATGAACGACAGAGATGGAGTAAATAAATTTGATCTGGGTACACTGAAAATGGCACTGTATATCCCTTGAACAACTAATATATCCCAACAAATCATTTTTAAAAATGACTATGGACAAATGTGTACTAAATGTGAATACTGAGTTTCACTAAACAAGATTTCTGTCTTTGTGTAGCTTTTTGTTTTGGAAATGATGTCTCTACTGTTGTTTAATTCAAACTCTTCCACAGGGGTCTCCTGTCATTTTGACAAAATTATTATTGTCTGTAAAGCCATTGTCCTTTAGAATCTTAGAATAGCCCCCAAATCCTTGTTAATACAAAGACATGGATACAAAAAAAAATATGTGCCTACAAAGCTAGCCTATATGAGCACTGGATCTGTCACTGGCTATTTGCACTCAGAAATATATATATATATATATATATATATATATATATATATATATATACACATACATACATACGTATATTACAAAATTTAGAGGTTCAACATTCAAACAAGTAATTTTATAGGGCTCAAATTAATTTAACGGCCAGCCGGCCCGGCGGGGGCTGCCAGAGCTCCAGAGACACAGGGGGCCACTTGCAGATCACCAGGTACTGGTTCGCAGAAGAGCGGATTGCCAGGAACAGAGAAACCTACCAGCCGGGATTCTCCACGAGGATCCCACCCCCACTCCTCACTCTCCACCGGAGCGGAGAGGCTCCATCCCGCCAAAGCCGCCAGGCACCAGCAGTGCGACAAAGGAACCTGTCGGCAGACCACCCGCCAGATCGCGATCGCAACCCGGCAGGGGCCGCCCA
>NW_012267394.1:73240-97989 GCF_000151885.1 Dipodomys ordii | reverse complement strand
TAAATCCAAAATGTTAGGTGATACGACAAAACTAACAGGACTTAAGAAACAAAGAACTCCTGCTCATCTGGTTGAACCACTACTAAATATCCCCATGCTGCTGATCACATGTATGGTGTATAACATGTGAACACTGTTATATATTACAGACTGTGGTAGACAATCAGCTCCAGGAAAGTTAGAATGAACTTGTGACTTAGAAATTATGTAATCACTTAATCACAATCAAAAAAAAAAGAACTTCGGGGAAGGGAGGGAAGGAGGAGATGGTAGGGGGAAAACAATGGAGGGGCTAACAATGTTCAAGAGGAAGTGTACTCATTACCTCACTCATGTAACTGTAACCCTCTGTATAGTATCTTTACAATAAAAAATTAAAAAAAATTAATTTAATAAGGGTTAACTTCTAACTACATATATTCTTGTCAACTACAAATTTACAACAAGTTTTGTGTATTTCTTTGTGCACACACATATAGTTTAGCTACTGAATTAATTCTAAGTATGGGAGAACAGCTTTCTCTGTGCACTTATGCCAAGAACATGAAAATTTCTGGCTTTACTACTATATACCATAAGGCAGGAAAGGAAGTGAATAACCCTTTATGTAAAATGACATTTTAGGCAGAATGCATAAAGTGATGTGGACTCATGGAATGTTATTTTAATGAAACAGAAGAAAATTAGAAAAAAAGATATGAGAGAAAATGTATAAAATTTTTGGGTTGAATCTAACAAGTTTTTGTTTTGAGAAATTTATCATTTTTCCAAACCCTTAAACCAGTTTTTCACTTATTAAAATCTTTACTAACCAAAGAGTAATTTCTGATTTACATAGAATGTAGCTACTTTCATCACAACAAATCTGAAAACACATGAACTTGTAGATGTACATGAATGTATTTGTGTGGCATATGTGTAGTTTTCCAGATAAATATTAATCTACATTACACAAACTTTAAGATAAAAACAGAAGTTTGCATAATAGAATTCAATATAACCTGGAAAATTTTTGAGCAAAGCACAGGTTTGATCTAATAGAAAAGGAGAAGCTGAAGATGTTACATTGAGAGACTAGCTTATTCTGAGGGGAGTGTAGTTATACTTAACTGTAGCATTTTAACAGTATGCAATGTTCTTGAAAAGATGGTCAATGGGTGAAAGAGGGACAATGACTAAAGGGTATGTATTACTTTGGCAAAATTGTCATGTGGCTATAATTCCTCTTCTTGTGGCAAAGGAATTAACTGATCCTTGCATTGCATCAGTAACTTGTTTAGTGACACACTATTGCATATTTAGAGAGTTGTTGAAATAGTTTACCAAATGAATTCTCATGGCTATGACAAAGTGCAATGGTCAATCTTTCTACATACCTTCAGAGAAATTTTACCCAGAGTAAGGTTGTAAAACAAAGCTCTTTGACAAGATTGATATGTCATGGTTTTGCCTCTTTAGCACATTTAGGAAAGAAGGCTAAGGCTTGTTATATTGGCCTCTTACAAGATGAATACTTTTTTGTTTGCTTTCCACAATACTCTAAACCCTTTGCCTGTGTGCTTTCCTCATTCTGAAAACATATCTATGACAGTTCTGTTTAATTTTATTTAATTTTAATTTTATTGTCAAGGTGACATACAGAGTCATATAAGTAAGTATATTTCTTGCCGAACTTTTTACCCCCTCCCTCATTTTTCTCCCTTTTCCTCCCCCCCCATTTTCCTCCCTTTTCCTCCCCTCATTCCTCCATGTTATACAGATCGTTTTCAACATATTGTCTTGTGAGTATTGCTGTTGCATTGGTTCCCCCTTTGTCCTTTGTCTCACCATGTTTTGTTCCCCTTCCCTTTCCTAATTCAGATACACATCTATGCAATACCCCTCTGTAGAACTAAGATTACTCCAGATTGTTCTGAGGGTCACTAGGCTTGAGGGTACATACAGCATTCCAACCCTTTGTTAGCCCTTTGTTTCTGTGGCATATCTTTATTCTTTATTTGGAAAGAGACAGACACTTTATTGGTATAGAACCTTAGCATGATTATATCATGTATAAAATGATCACAGTGCTAATCAGATTGGATGAGCTGGTCTCATTCCATGGCTGCAACTATCAATAGCACAAAGCAGAGCCTGAAAACTAGTTGAGAACCCTACCCAGCTTACCATTTAACCTTGAGTTGCAAATATTGTCATTCATTATTTTAATGAAAACAACAAGAAATTTCAGGATAGAAATCCCTCCAACAAACTATTCTCAGTATTCTGTTGCATGTTCTGGTTAGCAACATACACAGCATGATCAGGGTTACAATGACAGGATGTAAGATGTAAAGAAAGAGTAAAAAGGTGTTCTCAGCCCCTACTTCCTATCCTGTATAGAAGAGAAAATTATTTCAAGATGATGGAAAGATGCTACATAAAATGCTTGCATAGCTTTGTTTAACTTCCTTCCATGTGGCCCATGATATATTTCAGCAAGAGGGCATGTAACAGTACAGAGGCTATTATTGTTGTTATTATTATTATTCATTTGTGTTTCCAATTGAAATTATATTTTTGGAACAGATTTGCTTTATGAATCAGTAATCTTAACAGTTATTAAACTCTTTTTCCAAATAGCATGAAGGTTTTTTTTAAAAACATCATTTGATGTCTTGAAAAGTTCTCTTCCTTCATGCTTAAGCAATTAAAAACAAAAGCAGGAAGTAACAAGTTAGACAAGAAATGAACTCATTACCTTACTCACGTAAGTGTAACCCCCTCTGTATATCACCTTGACAATAAATTAAAATAATAAAAAATAAAATGCTGAGTCATCTGTCAGATATTTATTGAGTATAGACTATATGCCTGAAACCATGCTACATTTAGTGCATCTAAGAACATATAAGTTAGAAGTCTTGTTTTACAAGGAAATCACTGTTTAAAATTTTAGGGGAGTAGTTGGTAATATTGTCTTTTTTATTTAAATGCTTCAGAGAAGAGTCCCAGGATTCAGGCTGGACTGTGAGGTATTCCACCTCTTTGGCCCTTGTTCAAACCCCAGTAATGTGGGTCTAACAGTAGACTCCATTCTTTGTGAGTTATGCAAATCAGCCTAGGATTTTGAAACAAGGAAAATACTATTGGAAAAAGACATTGATTCAGAAGCTTATGATACATCCAAATAATGGATCCCAGCTGGAAATGTATTGTTTAAGTTGACTCTCCTGACTTTTTTCCTTTCAATTAAACATATCCAAGAGCACATTGAGGAATTAGCAAAAGCATAAAAGAAATGTGTCCTGCTACAATGCAATTCAATCTAACCTATTTATAGATTCTTAATTGTCTAGTATGCAAAGAGCTAAAGAACTTGCTATAGACAGTCACACACTGCCCTGGAGCCCAGCCTAAATTCAATTCTCATTGAGTAGCTGAGCTATGAGCATAAGTGTATACATTTTGACATACCTTCACACTTCTCTATGCATCTCTGGAAGATGTGTTATCCTGGAAGCAAAATAACAGCTCTTTGTTTCCTGAAGTTTGGATGGCACTGCCACCTTTATTAGGTGTTGCAGAGAGAAATAGCCATGTTCTTTCAGATCCAAGGTTGGGGGTGGGGACAGGAAACAAGTTTCCTTGCTTTTCTTTCCTTCTCTTACGATGTGCTCATGATCATGCTTATAGTTTATTTTATAAACTTCAAATAGTTGAATGAGGAGGTTACAATTTAACATATCCATTTATATGGCCATTGCTTATTGATCAGAGTCACCTCTTACATAAATTTCCCCTACTCCATTTTTCCCTTCACTGCAGATTCATTTCATGTTTCCCACTTTCTTTGTCATATATGTAGATTGAGTTATTGCTGTATTTTCCCTTGTTAAAAACTTGTTGTCCAACCCACTTGAAAAGGAAACCAGGCAGAATATAGTTTTAGACCTATCATATTTCCTGTGTGTGATTTCTGGCATTTGAATAACTTACATGTATTAGGACAATTGGAAATATGAAGATTACTCTAGCTCTTGTTTACATTGAAAGAGAATAGGTTTCTAAGCCAACTTTTGCAACAGAAGGAATTTGAAGTGATCCTTTTATGCATGACTCACAAAGTCAGAATATAAATTTGTACTCAGGTTCAAGGTTCATCTTGGTAATTGCTTATTACAAATGCTTTTGGATAATCCTTCCAAAGAGACTTTTTGAAGCACTTGCAGATAATGCTTAATCTCTAAAAGGACAAATGTTAGAAATGGGCTATTGTACTGGAACCATATTTTTTATACTTGTTAGTTATGACTGAGTAAATTGTCTATTCACTCTATGCCTCATTTTCTATTTCTATAAACTAGAAACATTATTTATGTTCTACTATTAGAATGTACACTCTACAAATAATATATTTCTTTTCACCAAGCTCTAAATTCTTTAAATAGCACCTGCTACAGGTTAGGTGTATGATATTTGTTCCGTGAAGGAAAACTAACTTCTGTGGGTATAGTAAGGATTAAATAAAATAGAAACATGGAGAGTGATAGTGCATGGCACATTGTAAATCTTCAATAAATGTGAAGCTACTATTATCATCATAATACTCTCCAACTTTCACATAAACGAGCAAAATTCTCCACCTGTTCAATTTAGGAGCTAGTAAGATAAAGTCATGGTTTGACAAGGAAATGCTAAGAGCTCTGGAACTTGCTCAGCTGTGATCATGTCTTGACTGCAGGATCAGAAAGGCATAGAACAGTGCCTCATTTACCCAAATGATGACAAACAACTCCACACTAAAGCTACCAGCTCAGCTATGTTTATTGTAGTATTATTTACCATAACTAAGACATAGAACCAACCCAGATGCCCTTCAGTAGATGAATGGATTGAGAAAATGTGGTATATATACAAAATGGAATTCCATGCTACCATCAGAAAGAATGACATCAACCCATTCATATGGAAATGGAAAGACTTGGAAAAAAATCATGTCTAGTGAAGTAAACCAGACCCAGAGAAATAGGTTCCATGGTTTCCCTTTTTGTAATAATTCGTATACATCTAGGATAGTTCTAGCAGAGGATCACAATAGCCCAATAGTATTCATGACCATATAAAATGATGATTATTAAAATGAACTCCAAGAAATTGAAACACAATTTTTTTCTTAATGTATCATGTGAAGTTATTTCTTTGTTCTTTATTCATTCATTCATATTCCCTTGGATTCTTCCCTGTTGTCACTGTTTTTTATTGGGGTACTCTGTGTCTTGTATGTGTTTATCTGATTCTGGGAAGAGAAGTGGAATCACAAAAATGGTGAGACATAGGACAAAGTGTGAACCAATGCAACAGTAGTACTCATAAGACATTATGTTAGAAATGAGCTTTACAACTTGGTGGAAAGGAGGGTCAAGGGGATGAAAAGTGAAAGAAAACTAGGTAGGGGTAACACTGCTCAACAAGAAATGTACACATTTCCTTACTTATGTAACTGTAACCCCACTGTACATCACTTTTATAATTAAATTTGATTAAATTCAAAAAAGAAATCTAGGGTCTGCTGTAGTGGCTTTGTATGCTGCTTATTATTTTTTAACAATGATTTATTTTAATTAATTCAACATGTCAGTTTATGAGTACAATGAATGAATCTTGAGTAATATCACCCTTGCATCATTGTGCTTCATCATGTCTCCTAATTGCTCCCATTCCCTCAAGTTACCTGGTTCTATTTTCACCTATGTGCATTGAATATTATAATTATTTTCCTACCCGTCCTTTCTCCATTCATCTGCATGCTTATAGTTTAATATAACATGTCTTGCTGTCTTCTTCCCTCTCTCCCTTCCTTGAAATGAGAATGGTATTAAAAAGCATAATAATATGCATGCATTATACAATCATTAGCAATTTCTTTAAAAGGTAATGAATAAAACATATGTTTAATCCACTCAGTATTTTTATGTATTTTAAGCAGTTTTTAGTTCATATACAAACACACATATATTCCTGAGTGTTTAGTTTGTGTAGTTTTATATGTGCATGTATATATATGTGAATACATGTAACACATATTCTAAAAGTAAAACTGTACATATTTTAATAAGTATTTCACTGAAGAATCTTTTTTATTGTTAAAGATATTTCCATAATATTTAATTATTTTAATTGATGTTACTTTGAGAGAATTGCATTAGAATTAGCATTATGGAGAAAGGAGGTGTAGATTTCCTCCTGACTTTGATGTGAATCTCAAGAAATGTAGAGAATCTCTTGAAAAGACATTTCCTGAGAGTTCAATGTATCCCAAGATTATAAATGGGAGATGAAACTGCTTAATTTTTTTTGTTGGTCATGGGGCCTGAACTCTGAGCCTGGGCACTGGCCCCCAGCACTTCAGCTCAAGGCTAGTGAGCTACCACTTGAGCCACAGCATCACTTCTGGCTTTTTCTGCTTATGTGGTGCAGAGGAATCGAACCCAGGGCTTCATGCATGCAAGGCAAGCATTATACCATTGAGCCACATTCCCAGCTCTTAAAATTATTTTTAATTTTTCCTCATCCCCAGGTTTTAGTGTATTCTCTCCAATGTAAAATTTCCTAAACCGATGTGCATACTAACTTAAATATCTCATGTATTAAAATGCACTATATGCCAGGGATAGTGCAATATCTTTTATGAAACTTCATAGAACCCATTTAGAAATATTTGGGTTATCTTTTTGTTATTTCTGTTTTATTTAAACAGAAATAAGAATAGTCTTTCTTTCTGAACACCTTAGAGGACACAAATATTAATGAGATGCTATTGTGTGCCTTGAAAAGCCATGAAATATTTCTTTTTACCTTTGAAGCTGTTTTAAAATTTGATCAAGAACTAGAGTAAATTCTCAATAAATTTCAGTAGTATTGAGAATTTGGGTGATGGAAATAATGATCGATTGTTATTGAAGACAATAAAGATATTAGCATGAACTAAGGAAAAATTAATTGTGAAAGGTTGGGATGAGGTCATAGTACCTATTGGGAATCTAGGGACTCTGGCTTGAGGAGGAGATTAATTCACTTATCATTTGATGTTTCTTTCCCTGTGGGGCATGTATAGGAGTTCCAGTAAAAAAAAGTATATCTAAGTTCAATGGTGTCAATGCCGGTTACAAGAGAAAAAGAGAATTTTCATGCCTGTAAACTATAAATTGACCTTGGGTAGTTGTGGAGCTGGGAGGAAAGGGATGGTAGGGGAAAACAAATGAGGAGGCAATAATGCTTGATAGGAAATGTACTCATTACCTTGCTCATGTAATTGAAACCTCTCTGTACAGTATTTTTACCATAAAAATGTACAAAAAAGTGACATTGGGAAAGGTTTTGCCTCTTTCAAATAAAGGTCAAAATTGAACTATTTTTTCTCAATTATTTTATCCAATAAACTAGTTTACATAACATGACTTTTCATTCTTGTTCAGTTTTAACAAAGTGGGAATTTGGAAATAGATTTAATTGTAAAAAACACACATTTATTACCATATTGTAACACTCTAGGTAGTTCTTAATTAAAGATTAAAATGTTAAGAATTAGCATATGATGCCTTGTGTTTCCAGACAAAAAATAAGGTGCAAGGTTAAGAGGAAAGGGAACAGAGCTATAAGTTCAAAGATTTCTTTAGATAGAAAGTGACCCAATGAACTTGGGCGAGTTATTTAGCATCTCAGAGGTTCAATTTCATAATTTTTCAAAATGTAGTTTATAACAGAAATGTTGTATATTTGCATTTTATTTTATGGTATGCAAAGTAATCTGATACATATTCTCTTCCTTTGATCCTTTCAGTGACTCTAAAAAGAGCTGGATAGGCATTATTATGTTCATCTAGTAAATGAGGTAATGATATCCAGAAACAAATTCCAAGGTCACCTAGATAATAAAATTTACAGCTAAGATTCAAAACACTAGTTTCTCTTTTGCTCACAATATTTTCTTTGCATTACTTGAAGTGAGTAGAAATGATCTCTTTTTCGGGTTTTTACTAAAATCTTAGAAGTATCCTGTCACAAATGTGGTGAAGCCCTAAACATTCCAATTCTCCAAGCAACATGAGTGGAAGGCAGTCCTAGGTTCTAATTACAGCTTTTTCACTGAGAAGCTGTGTGATATTCAGCAAGGTACACTGCTTCTCTGAGCCTTATTCATAACATGAAAGAAATGATTGATTCCACAAGACAAATGCTGAATACCTTTCATCACAATTTTTATAAGCCAAGGAACCTAAGTAGAGAAACACAAACTGCTTTGCTCAATGCTACACAGTAAGTGGTAGAGGGAGGTGATTCCATTCCAAAAGATACAACTTTTGCTTAGCAAGGAGTAATTATAGAGTTCAAGAGTATAAAATGAATGAATATGCTTTTAACACACTGTGATGTATACTGAAATCGACTTCAGTGTAGTAATATGTAAAGAGAAATTTCCTACTGCTTCACAATTTACAATAATCTTCATCATAGGAGATCCTCTACTAAATGATGATGAGGATGATGAACTTTAAGAATTAGAATGCAAAGTAGTGATTCTCACCAACATTTTCCTTAGGGTCATATACCAATATTTACAAAGGGAGAATGTGCATAATTCTTTTGATTTTCATGCACTGAATATTTTATTGTCACGCTTAAGAAGTAGTGATGATGATGTTAATAATAGACATTATTGTTAATAAATAATCCATTCATGATATTGAATTTGGACCCACAAGGCAAACTTTTTCTTTGTTGGTCATGGGCTTGAACTCTGGGCCTGGGAGCTGTCCCTCAGCTCTTCAGCTCAAGGCAAGTGTTCTACCACTTTAGCCACAGCACCACTTCCATCTAGAAGGCAAACTTTAAGGGGCTAAATTTTGTTTAATTTCTTCATCTGAGCACTTACCATGCATTATCTATTCCTAAGAAGCCACCCTCTGATGACAAGAGCACATAATTTTCCCCCATATAGAGCTTCCCATCATCCTTCATATCTTGGTTTAATAATGACTCTCCTCAGGAGACATTCCCTAAGGTTTATGCCAGTTCTTCTCTTTCGTGGAATAATTCTGCTTCTGAGAAATGTAGCTTAGTTTTCTTTGTGTGAACTTCTCTTCACCCATGAATGCAGTGTTGATAGGGCTATCAGTGAAGGCCATGTCCTCTTCCTTAACTAAATTAGGAATATGACCTACTCTAGGCTACTCTAACTCTCCCTTGTAGGAATTAGTGCCTTGGGCAGCATTGCAGAAGTGAAAAATCAAAATGAAAATTGGGTCTATTCATTAGAAAGCTCCTGGTTTTTCAGTCATTCAGCCTTTATAAAAGAGCAGACCAAAATCTTTCTATTTTCACTTATGTTAGTCTAAATTGATTTTACTTGCTTGTCAAATGTTAAATTGTTAAATGTTGTCTCATGATACATGCCACTATGATAAATAAAATTGTTTTGATATGGTTGATTACTTTGTTAATGTCAGTTACCTTCACTGGGCTGTGAGATCAGCTCCAGAGAAACAAAGTTGTTGTTGTTGTTTGTTGGTTGTGGGGCTTGATCTCTGGGCCTGGGCTCTTTCCCTCAGCTCTTCAAGGCTAGTGCTCTACCACTTGAGCCACAGCACCACTTCTGGCTTTTTCTTTTTATATGGTGCTGAGGAATCAAACCCAGGGCCTCATGCATGCAAGGCAAGCACTCTACCACTGAATCACCTTCCCAGCCTTGACCCTGTGCTCTTCAGCTCACAGTGAGCACTCTAACACTTGAGCCACAGAGTCACTTCTGGTTTTCTGAGTGGATTATAGGATATAAGAGTCTCACCGCCTTTCCTGCTCTTGCTGGCTTTGAACCATGATCCGCAGATTTCAGACTTCTAAGTAGTCAGGGTTACAAGTGTGAGCCACCAAACCTGGCCGAGAGGGAAACTAAATTATACTGTCAAATCTTTGAAAAGTGTTTGGGACTTCTGAGCAGATGATTAAATTTTTTAATATTTAAGGAAGAAGAAGAAGCAGTTTCTCTTTGCTTTTTACAATTTCCTGGTGTGGGTATCCCCACTAGCTCATGCCTCTGATAACTCATAGAATATCTTGTGCTAGTTTCTCTGTCTCTTTATATTGGAATATAATGTATTATACAAAGTTGAGGTTTTCATCATGCTATTTTCATCCATGAATTTAATGTACTTGGATCAATTTGCCTCAAGAAAGAGGTATTGATCATGTTTTTAGCCTTTTCTTTTGCTTTCTCTTGCTTATTTCTCTCCCCTCTCTCCCCTCTTTCCTCTCTTTCTTCCCCACTCCCAGCTGCAATAATATATTTAGAATTGAATGTCTTCCTTGTAAAATTTCTCTTCATTTTCATGACTCACATTCATGAAAATGTACAAGGCCTGTAACTATATTAACCCTTATAATTTCATTGTACTGCTTATATTCTTGACTTTGTTCATGCATAATATTTTCAGTTCCTGGGGAGAGGAGTTCCTTGACATTCCTGTCACTTTAAACACATTGTCATCTTGCTAACATTTATTTCTTGTTAACATTCATAACTAATTTCGTGAGTTCTTTTTAACAGTTCTCCCTATCACAATGCCTTATGCTTCCAAAGCTCCTTCTGTACAGCTCTATTCTTTAAAAAGTGTTTTTTTTCAGTTTTGTATAACTTTATCTACTCTCTTTTAATTGAGCCCCTCAAAGGCAGGAATTGTAACTTTTACCACTAAATCCTAAATGTCCTGCATAAAATGTTGATTATAACATGTATTTGATCAAGTGTCAAAATGACTAAATATCTAGTGAACTCTTTCCTCTGCAGCTTTCATATCATAACCATGACCTTTTATAGAAACTTTATTTTTCAACATTTTTCCTATACTAACTTTCTTTCTATATATCTTCCTCCCTCTGTTTTATTCCTTAAAATTAGAGTCTATGTATCTTCATAAACTTATTCTGAAGCATTTGTTATACTTCCTGGCCTCTTACAGATACACGACAATTATCTGCTAAAAACATGGATCATGAATAAAGTCATTTTAAAATTCTGGTGATTTGATATAATGCAATGCTTATATGAACTATTAAATTTTGACAAGATGAAACTAGAACATGTAATCTTAGGTTAGTTAAGATGTAAAAGAGAATTCTATTTTGTATATATACCACATTTTCTTGATCATTTTATCCATTGAGGAGCATCTGGGATGATCCCATATCGTAGGTATGGTAAGTAGTATTGTGATGAACATTGTTCTGCTGGTAGTTTTAGTGTAGCTTTGTTTGAGCTCTATTTGATAAAGGCCTAAGGGTGAAATTGCTGGAGCAAAGGGTAGCTTTAAGTTTAGTTTTTTGAAGTCCCTCCATACTGCTTTCCAGAGTGGTCGAAAAATTTTACATTCCTGCCAAGAGTATATTACAGTTCCCTTTTGGCCACACACACACACACACACACACACACACACACACACACACACACACACACAAACACACACACATATGCCAGCATTTGTTATTGCTAGTATATTGATATTGTGCGTATATACACAATGGAGTACATAATGGATTTCTACTCATATATCAGAAAGAATGGTATGTACCATTTGTTAGGAAATACAAAGATTTGGAAAAGATTATATTAAGTGAAGCAAGCCAGACCTAGAGAAACACAGGTTGCATGGTTTCTCTCATTTCTGGTAGCTAGAATGTGCCTACAAATCTAATAAATGAACAAACTAGGTGGTAAGCAAGTGATTACAAATGAATTATAATAAACCCTATGGATATCTCAAAGAATATAATTCTTTGGAAAGACTAAGTCAGAACTTAACAAAATAAGTACCAGGAAATGGGTAATTGCAAGAAGGAGAGTGGGGTCAAGGGGATAGGTTAGAAGAATGAAAGGAGATAGGGGGGGAATTGCAGATAAGAATTCATTGTATATGCCATATAATTGAGAAATATAAGGAAAGGTGTGGGTTGAAAGGGGGTAAAGGTGTTGAAATGATGACACAGATCAAGATGCATAGTATACATATACTGTTTTGTCAAATGGTGAAAAATTCAATACAATACCTAAAAATTAAGAAAAGTGAGGAAAGTGGAGGATTGGGAGTGATGGGTGAGAATGTTGAAAGGGATAACATTGATCAAGATGCAATGAACTCATAAACAGAGAGGTGGGGTAGGGAAGGGATAGTAGGAGAAAAACAAAGGAGAGGGTACAATGCTAGACTAGAAACGTATTCATTACCTTATTCATGTAACTACAACCCCTCTGTACAGCATCTTTACAAGAAAATAACATTTCCGTGGGGGAGGGACATTCAAAGCAACAAAAAAAATCACATGGTACCTCATAAATACATTAGAAACAATAACAAGAAAGAAAAAAAACTTGTGTCCCTATCTTGGGGTTAATTTTGCTTAACTTCATCTTATCTGGTCATATGTATATAGCTTTTGATCTTTTCTATTTGTCCCAGACATATACTAGTTATTGCAAATAAGGGAAACCATGGGACCTATGTTTCTTTGGGCCTGGCTTACTTCACTTAATACAATTTTTTCTAAGTCTTTCCACTTCTTAACAAATGGGGTGATGTCATTCTTTCTGATCATTGTGTTTGATGTTGGCATAATTTGGGGAGGGGAAGGGAAAAAACAAAATGCTTGAATTGCAACAATGAGTTGTAGAAGACACTATGTTGAAAACGAATTTTACAATTTGGCTGGAGGGGTTTGGAAAGGGGGAGGTGGGAGTGTAGTTGTGGAGGTGGGAGGGAAGGGATGATAAGGGAAAAATAAAGGAGGAGCCAACAATGCTTGATAAGAAATGTACTCATTACCTTGCTCATGTAACTGTAAACTCTCTGTACAGTATTTTCACAATAAAAACTTATTTAAATAAAAAGAAAAGAAAATTTAAAAATGATAAAAGATGTAAAAGAGAGAGTAGGAAGTCTTTTATGATGTTTCTTAAGTTTTATTCTGTGGGAAGTTGTGAATTTACTCTGAATAAGTCAAGCTAGTCTTATCAAATTTTAGAAATATTAGGTTATTTAGTATTATACAGATATCTTGTGTGTATTAAATTTTTAATTAATACAATTTGTTTGAACATATTTGTATAAATTCCTAGCTCTGTTAGTTAAAATTTATCCAGGACAGAGAAACAAAAACGTAAAGTTCAAGACTATCAAGGTATATTTATACAATAAATTATACATTGCTAAAACTTTGTGCCAAATCAATTATGCATAACTAAATCTTTGTGGTATGCCCCAGGTTCAACTGCTTAGAAGAGGTTTGCTATTACAGTATCATATAAGGTTTGGTAATTCTCAGGACTCAGTTAATTTGTGTGTAACACTTTTTCTTTTTCCTATTGGTAATGGGAGTAGAATCCAGAGCATCCGCTTGTTAAGTAAGTGCTCTGCCACTAGAGCTATGCTGCAGCTCTGTATGTAATATTTTGGGTGGTGAAATTCTCTTTAAATTCTACTTGAATAAGAAAAACATCTTGGAAGAGCTATATCCACAAACCTAATTTTTATATTTCAGTTCAAGCTCAGCTAATCAGGGAGGCAGAGGAGGCACATCTTTCATTATCTTCATGAACAATTCAATTATGACAGCTCTTTCTCCAACCCCTGCCACCAAGAATATCTTTTATTTCACTTGCCTCTTAGTCTCAAATTCTGTTATTAAGTCTCATGATGATACATGGGTACAATTTTCTTCTTCTTTTTTTAATTTTAATTTTTTGTGAATATACTGTACAGAGGGGTTACAACTAAATAATACGGTGAATTTTGAATCTTGGCATTGTTTCTCACTACTGTTTTGATTTGGGGTCAAGCTCTTAAGCTTTTTAAAATTCAGTATGCCCATCTATAAATTGTGAATTATAACGGGTATATAAAGAAGCTATTTACTTTGCTTGGTCATCAACAGGAGCAAAATGAAGAGTGGTAATTCTTAATTCTTTGTATTAAAATAAGTACTTCTGAATATTATCTGTGATAATTGAAATATTCTTGAAAGAGACTCGCTTGGGCATTATCAGGAATTATTACTCTAGTCCATGTAAATAAGTCAAATATTTTAATATAGGGCTAACTAAGTTTTTTTTAGGTGTGATGCTAAAGTTAGAACAAATGACCTGAAAAATCAGTGGATGTTACTGAAAAATTAGGTGGGAAGCATTGAAAATAAATATTGTTTGGAATCATTGATGATGCATTTTTTTTTAAAATCTGAAGAGCTAAGGAAAGAAAAACTCACAAATACTTAGGAACTGAGAAAACACAAACATCAATCCATCAAAACAAAAGCCAGTGTGGTATTTGAAAAGGATCCTGGATTAACACTATCCTAACTTGATTAGTACCTATCCTTACAGATTGCTAGAGAATAAAGAAAGGTTGGAACCAAATTATACAGACCTAATAGCAGTGTGATACTTTGAGGTTACAAAGATAGTATGAAAATTCCAGTATTTTAGCAACCTGCTTGTATGATGGCATAGGTAAATGTCTGCTGAATAACTGTTCTGGCTATGGTACCAAAGAAAAAAGACATAAAAGGAAAGATCAGAAAGAGAAGTAAGAAACAACCAACAATTTAAGTTAAAGAATGAAATTATCACAAAATATTAATTCCTTTGTGATGATTTATACTTAAGTATTAAAAAATCATACACTTCTTGGTAGAACTTTTTAGCTATAGGAGTGGTAATAACTTTTCTCCCCAGTGCATCAACATCTTACCATGTTTAATCTTTCTAATGTTTTTTAACCATTGTGCTATCTTCTTAAGTGTCATGTGCCTGGTTTATCCACCATAAATCAAGTCTTCATGCACTCAAATTGTTTGACAAATTGAAATTTGAATGGCAAGAGCCTTTTAACAGAAATCTACATTTTTAATAATTTCCTACAGTAGAGAAATTGAACATTTTTTTAAAATAAGCTGTATAGCAAGGTTAGATTGCCCTTATCTTACTGAGCTGAGCTGTCTCTATTTTTTCAATGATATCAGATAAGCATTCTATAAAAGTCCTACATTTTATTCAGTGGCAGTATTTCCCCAAATTTGTAACTACATGCAGTGCATAACAGGTTGACAAAACTTAAACTGCATTAAAAAATTGTGGTTGAATTTCTATATTCATTGTATCTGATATCACCTCCTGGAGGGTTCAAATAGGTAATAAACCTATTTGAGCAAAGGCATAGCAAATGTTTTTGTAAGGAGAAAAGAGCTCTGCAAGACAGCCTACAGGGCTGCAGGCAATTCTCATGTAGCAAAATCCTACTTAAAACAAACCTCCCCTTTCTCACAAGATCTCCTGTAATCCTTGGATTAGATGGATCAGGGCTGGCAGTGGTTGCTCTTTGCTTAGAGAATTTGTTGAAATTGTATGGGGCTCATTCTATTTTTCTTCAAATTTCAGAACTGAGTGCTGAGAACATTTTACTTATTAACAAATTTCTCAAGGTGGTCTTTAATTCATTATTCTACTTTGAACTCTCCACGGGCAAATCTGAAGTTCAAAAATCTTAATTATATCCATTTGGAATAAATAATGCTAATTTTGTCTCTAGTTCCTCTCTACCTACAAGAACATGTCTGGAATAGGGGAGTGACTCATTCTTTCCTTATTTTCTTCTTCTCGCCCATAGTGCCCAATGTAAGAAATAAGTATTCTATAAATATTTTCAGAATGAATGAATGATTGAATAAATGGCATGATGTACTATGGAATATGACTAGCATGTCAGAGTCCGCTTGGTTTTTTTTTACTCTACAGAATTAGGTCATACTGGGCAATATACACAATTCACTTACAAATTTTGGGAAAAAATGGACAGGTGATTTCAATTTGTAATGATATAGGCAGCTAAAAGGTTTTTCCAAATGTTACCTTTCTTTCAAATTTCTTTTGTCTTCCTGTGATTGAAATTTTAAAAAGAAAGAATAGTATAATCTAAAAATGATCCCTGATTTTGAAATTTCTTTTGCTTTGTTACTTAGGATTTGGCATATTGACCTGTTATAGGGTCTAGTTAAGATTATAGATACTAGGTAATCAGTAAGAGCTATCTTTTCATGTGTTAATCCTTATCTATTATGCATGTATTATATATATATATATATATATATAAACCACTGTAAAGAGAATTTCTCAAGTACCTAAATTATAAAAAAGTACATTAAGCTGACTTAAATGCCACGCATGTTTCATAAATTCAAAAGATTTGAATCAAGAAGATTTGAATCATGATTGCTACTTTTAGCTTCTCTTATAATCCCCAAGAATCTACATTTACCTCTCATCTCATTCCTCTAAAACGGAGTAGGAGGAAGATAATAAAAAGAGTCTGTGTTCTGCCTTCTAAGATCATTACTTTATTTTCCAGAAGTGTATCCTATTCCAGTAAGACAGATATGTCCCATTGATCTTAGAAATATGTTGTTTCATTGCTGCAATTTCTTTCTCTGAAGTAATCTTCTGGTATTTTAAATTTATTACCAATTGGCTGGTGCAGTGTGGTTTTCAGTCGCTGAAAATTTAGAATCCATTCCAAAAGTGAGGTTTGAAGTAATTTCCTGGACTGTATTTGATCTCAAAGTCCCCTCATACTGTTTTTTTTCAGGGGGCAGGGGGGTCATCCTTCTGGCTGACTGTCTCAATTCCCATTGAGAAATTTGCCTTTCTCTGTGTATGGTTTGATACAAATAATCCTATCTATTGACAGCTTTGATCAAGATTGTCATTGTCTATTTTGTAAGAGAGAGATTTCGGGCTGAAACATCAAAACACACCTGAAAAAAATCAACATATGTAATGTGAGTTCAGTCTGTTCTATGGCTTCAACTGTTCCTGAACCTTAAGAAAATGCCACTGTTACTGTTTGTCATGGGAATTGGTGTCATGGAGAGCAATGTTCAAATTCATTTTATCACAGAAGGCAAGAAATGTTCCTTGAGACAAATTAGCTATTTCTAAATAAAACCAAATGGTGATCTAGTATTATAGAGCTAATCATTTTTTACATTTAATTTTTAAAAAATTTCAGAAGACCTTCTACCTTCAAAAAGTAACAGTATTAGCAACACATGGTCCAAGCAAAAGGTTAATTTATGTGTGTCTTATGAAAGTTGAGATTAACATGGAAAAATGGTGCTTTCCTCTCAGTCATTTCACTAGCATTTTTATTTTTTATTGTACTGTGCTGTGTCTTTAACACTGGGCCTGAGTGTTCAACGGCTTGTGCTTTGCCACTTGTGGCACAGCTTCACTTCTGGAATTTTGGTAGCTAATTGGAGAGAAGAGTGCTCATGGATTTTCCTGCTTGAGCCTGCCGTGAACAATGATCTCAGCCTCAGTACCTAGTGTTACAGGCATGAGCTACTTTCACTCAGGAGCATTTTGATTTTACTTGAACAAAGGTCCAAGTTCATTCAGAAGAAAGGGTCATTCACTCTTGGCTGCAGACACTGACATTCTTTCTAAAGTCACAGCACTGGGAGTCATCTTCAGTTTGGTGGAACCTGCTTAAGTCTAAATTTTAGTGTCAATCAAAAGCTTTGCTTTCTGAAAGTGAAAAGAACAATTATTTACCTTAAGGATATTATTATTTTTGTCAGTCGTGGGACTTGAACTCTGGGGCTGGGTGCTGTCCCTGAGCTCTTCAGCTCAAGGCTAACACTCTACCACTTTGGGCCACAGTAGCACTTACAGTTTTCTGGTGGTTAATTGGAGATGAGAGTTTTACAGACTTTCTTATACCCACCACCCCATGGTTTCAAACCATGTTCCTCAGATCTCAGCCTCTTGTGTAGCTAGGATTACACGTGTGAACCACCAGTGCCTGACAAAAGCCTGAATTTTTTTCAAAGAGATTGGGCCAGGAAATAAACTCCAGAAGTCTTCAAAGAGTATAGTGATCTCATCAGTCTATATATGCATTAAAGTCCTTTTACTGTTTTCAGTGCTGGTACTGTCACTCTTTCTTGCCCTAAATTAGATACTAAAATAAAGTCCTGTATCTATGAAAATATGTGTATATACGTACATCTCTTATATTCTGTATTTACTAGACCAAAACATCTGAAAAAATCAATTTTTCTCCACCTGCCTATCAAGGGCTGGATTGAGGATTTATAAGACTTGATAACAGTATTTGCGAAGCATACAGCACTCCTGAATTGATACTCTTCCTTCAGTTTTTTTCAGAGCAAGGCCAGAATACTGATTTAGAGGGTTTTTTGTTTTGTTTTGTTTTTAGTTCTTTGAAGGAAATGCACTTTTAAATGTTTTCCTCTAAAAATGTGAATGTGATTATTATTATTATTGTACAAATGTATATGGTATTACTGGCATGTTTAAATTTCAGCACATTAGGCAGACTCTTGATTCAGAAACTTAGTTTATTTTTAAGAGTTTTCCATTTTGCCTTTAAACTTGTATTACGTAAACTTAATGGACTCACTCAGCTTTGTGATGGTGAGATTCCACCAGGTCGATAGCCATAAGCTTATGAGCTTTGAAGGGCTTATTTTGCTAGACTATGACTTTGGCTTACCATTTGGAGGTGCACTATTCTGTATGCACTGATTATAACACAGCAAAACTCTGGTAATATTTATTGCAGAAGAAAAATACCTTCAGCCACCACCCTCCCACTTCCTTTTTTGCATAAACACAATAAGTTGAGCTTTAACTAAGATGATTCCTGAATTAAACTGACAAATCCAAATGCCTAAAAATTAGAATTGTATTAATAGATTTCATCTGTAATACATCAGCATCAAAATTTCAGAGGCAGTAAGTCAGAGCTAGGAAGTTTTTATGGGCTTTGGGACTTTCCATTCATGCCATTGTTGTGTTATCTAGCACTGGACAGAGCAGCAGGACTGATGAAGTGAGATGTAAAGCTAGTACTTATATATTACTTCAAGCTAGAGCTTTACTCTGGCTCGTGGGAGGAATAAAGCATATCTTTAAAGAGAAATGTGTATGTGTTTCAAAGAAGCAAAAGGAATAATGCAAGAGAAACAGATTAAATCAGAATCCATTTTAGAAAAAAAAAACCCAAACACAATAGTCTGTGCTTCAAGAACTCAGATTCCAAATCATTTCATTACTTAAGGGAAAAATTAATGATATGTCTCATCTTTGTTTTTCAGAAAGAAAAATAAAAATTTATATTCAGCTTGCATGCTGTTAAATGTACATACTGCTCTCATGGTTTTAAATAGTTTTGCCTTCCTCATGCAGAGGCATGCCCTCATCAGATAATTTAACCATCAAATGTTCAGATTCTTCAAAAAGTCCATTCTAAGTCTATTCCAAATCTATTCAAAGTTGACAGTCTTGAGGATACAAGCTATACAAATCATAAAATGAGTAATACTTTTCAAAATAGAATTTAAAAAGTTTCCTACTGTGAAGTATCACATTTGGTCAGTAATACAAGACAATTATTTATTTTCAGATAGCAACTTTATTACTATTTGTTAGAGAAAGATCCATAGAAACATTTAAAGAGAGAGCTCTGTAAAGTGATCACATGGAGCCAGTTAGATTTACACCACACCACAGCCTGCATGAATGAGAACACACCTGCAGCACAATCGCACAGTATTTATCAAAGTAATTACTGGCAAAGCCATTTTAGAGTTCTATGAAATTTTATTGCATTACTTTTCTTGAAACTATGATAATTATATTGGAAAAAATGTTAAACCTGTGATAAGAGTGGCCCAATTGCATTGTATCATTCCTTTTCATTACTTGGGCCCACAACTTCCTGGCTGCATTTCCTCTTTCTTTTTTTCCCCTCTTCTCTTCAGCAAGAAAAAGGAAACAAAAGTAACGTCTTAAACTAAATATATTTGAGTCAGAAAATATTAAGTAGTACATCATGGTGATAGAGGAAATTATTTAGTTTTATTTTCCCAACTTAAGGATTTTTGGCTTATGGTGCTTTTAAGGGCATAAAACAAAACCAAGTAGAACAAATCAAACCCCACTTCCCAGAAAATAATCTCATTTTAATTAAAATCTTATTTCAAAAGGAGCTTGCTGTATAAATCACTGAAGGGAGAAGAGAATGTTGCAAACACAATAAAACATGAATCTGAAAAATGTATAGTATAGTTGAAAGGTGGAAACTCAGTAGATACAGATCAAAAGAAACTTCAATAAGGAGAGGAAAAAGAGAAAACCAGGAAAATAACAGGAAAGAGGAAATGAAAGGAAGACCAGAGATGTCAAAAGATGCTTATTTTCCTTACTGGAAAAGGGGTAAATCACATTCTTGCATCAAAATAATTAGTGGTTGGTATTATGACTTCAACTAAACATAGAAAATAAATCATGCACATAATTTTCAGGATAAAGATGTGAAGAGGCAAAATTTGACAACTTATTAGCAATTAAATAGCAATATGTATTTTGTGGGCAGACAGCAGCACTAAATCTCACCTTGCAAATACTATATTTGGGCTACTTTCGGAGTAATAAGACATATTCACTTTGTGTATTTAAATGACATATATGTGTTTGGCACACTGAAACACCAATCTGTACACTAGAAAATGATGAAAAATATAATTTAATTGTAAAGACATTTTCAAAGTATTTTCTTTAAAATGCATTAGTTAATAGCAGTGCACAAACATCAGGAGATCTAGAATATATAGAATTTGGTGACATTTGCAAAAGAAACCAATGGGGCATATAATGGCCCAATTCTTCCATTTTCTTCACCCCAAGTTAAACTATTCAAAGCAACCACATCACAAAATATGTTCTTTCATATGATTCTCAAAGCCAGCCTGTGAGGTTTGTAGGACAAGGTGTATTTTCTGTCTTTTAAAGATGGAGAGGGCTGGAGTGCCTGCATATCCATCATGAGGCCCTGAGTTCACACCATAGTGTTGTGATTGGATGCAGGCAAAGGTTTGTGAAGTTTTCCTCTAAAAGTAAGGACTCTTCACTTAAGGCACTTGGCTTCGATTGCAGAATAAGAATTTCTGGACAAGTCCTAATGGTAGGAAAACTTGAGGAGTTTTATTAAGTGAGTAGGGAAACAGACAAGCAGGTAAAAAACAGACAAACAAGCAAGCAGAAAGGAGAAGGCACACTCTAACAGAGTGTGGGTGCTCTCAAAGAGAGAGAGAGAAAGAGAGAGAGAGAGACATACACAGAGCTCTTTGGCATCAGGGGTATTTATATAGTAAAGGCCAGGGGTCTGACTTCAAAGTTATGCAGATAGGTGTTTTATCTTTGCTCTAATTACTCCTGGTGTTACACTCTCTGAATTCCTGGATATTTGGGGCATTTCTTTCAGGTAAGAATGCATTCTTCTGTAAAACAGATGCTTGTTCTTGAGATAAGGAAGGCTTACTGTTGTCTACATTTTGAGTAGGAGGTTGCTTACATTTTGGGGGAGCATTTCTCTTAGGAATGTATTCATCTTACCAAACAAATGTTAATTCTTGGGGTGAGAAATACATCTCTCAGGGTTGAATGAACCCTGTTGTTTTTCTTTGGAGCATAGATGGCACTTCTGTTTCTAAGTACCATTTTGCTAAGTTGCCTTCACCATGCCTCATTTTCCTTACCCTTCCTCATTTTTCTCTGAAATGGCTTTGGTCCCTTAATCATAAGGTAAATAGATGGTCTAGCATTAAGCTTGAGTTTATTTTGTAATTTCTGGAAGCCATTTACCATGCCTAATTTTCCCTAGTCTATCCTGATTCATTTTCCCCTAAATTTGGTTCCTTAAACTTAAGGGAAGTTGATGGGTGAAGATCGCTCTTCTGTAACTGCTTCAAGTTGAGTAGAGACATTGGCCCTGCTTAGCCAGAGATCAGAAATCTTTTCCTATGTTATTGAGGGGAATTCAGTTGTTAAATTGCCAGGATCCAATGTCATTAAGGGCATTCTTTTACTTAGAACTGGAAAGGAAGGCAAATGAAAAGTTAGGAAGGATAATGCAATGCAGAAACAGTATAAAACACAGCAAAACACAGCACAGGCCTCATTTACCTGAATTCATTCTGCCTCAGTACCACCAAAAACAAAACAAAACAAAACAGATGAAGAAATCAACTCTTGGAGAGTTGAGGTCACTCCCTTAAGCTTAAAGTATAGAAAGTTTTAAGTAAAACTTATGCATCCTAAATCCAGTTATTTTCCCATCAATTCCATCATTTCTTAAGTTATGAGAAACATAAGTAAGATCAGACTAAGTTTGGTAGTTCTTAACTCCTAGCTCAAACTGAGAACATGCTCTAGAGGATAATCCAACAGATCAGGTAAATTTTATGTTTTCTTTATGGTCAGTGAATTTCTGAATGCACCTTATCTTTGACATTTCCCAACTCCTTGTAGAAGTGTATCCTAGATAGATAGTAGATATTCAATTAATTCATATTCAATTATTTTTATTGAAAAATCTTACAATGCACAGTTTGTTTTATTTACTTTTGAATTGGTGAAGATATTTCAAAATTAAGATATATGTGGTGCTCAGAGAAACCATTTTATATCTTCTCTATCACTTGCCCTCCCTACTTTTTATTGTAAAGATGTTGTACAGAATGGTTCCAGTTACATGGGTAAGGTAGTGAGTACATTTCTTGTTGAGCATTTTTACCCCATTCTTTGTTTTTCTCCCACTATCACTTCCCTCCCCCACCTCCCTCACTCCTCCCCACAACCTACCAACGTTGTAAACTTCATTTCCAATATAGTGTCTTATGGGTATCATTGTTGAGATGGGTCATCTTGTGTCCTTGTTACAGCATTTTGTAATTCCCTTTCTCTTCCCCAAATTAGACAAATGTATCTACAAGATGCAAGACACCAAAATCAAGTATAGTGACAATAGGAGATATACCATAGGGTGAAGAACATACAAAGGAAACAAAAAAAAAAACTCTTGTGTACATATCTTGGGGTTCATTTCACTTAACATCATCTTTTATGGTCATATTCACATAGCTTTTGAGCTTTTCTGCTCATCTGATAAAATTATCTTACATGTATACTAATTATTGCAAATGAGAGAAGCCATGAGACCTATATTTCTATGGGTCTGGCTTACTTCACTTAATATGATTTTTTCCAAGTCTTTCCATTTCCTAACAAATGTCCCTCCCCTAATTTTTGCAGTGATGTATTATAAATGGTTTTCTTCTCTTAAATTTAGAAAACTTTCATGGATTCAAGAATATAATTATAAAGGATCTAAATATTATTTCAAGTCCTATTAACATATATTCCTCTAAAAGTGAAAATTTAATAAAACTACATTGAAATAATTAGTTGCCTGAGATGTGTCTTTCGTTCTTGTTGGGTAAAATAGTGGTAAAAATATTTGATGTATGTGCATATTCATTTTTTCTATGAATTACAGATAAGTATACTAAACTCAGATTCAGGATTATGTATTTTCAATTTCTTTTCCTTTTTGTTTTAAATAGAGGCAATTACAAATGCAAGAGTTTTCTCTTGAAGTGCATTATAATCTAAATTCTGAAGAATTAATCTCAAACATAAAGAACTGATTTAGAAAGGTTTAATCTCAAAATTGGACCCGGATGTTGTTATATCATGTCAGATCTGGATTTACATCTATTAGATTTGTGGTTTTAAAATGAAATAATGATCAACATATCTCAAAATAATGTGTTAATTAACTATACATAATTAAATGAAATATGCAGCTTCTAAAGTGTCATGTAGAGGAAATGTCATAAAATGTTTTTCATGACTAGCATTTCTCCTACCCAGAAACAAAACATTTTTTTTGTCGGTCACCGGGCTTAAACTCTGGGCTTGAGCACTGTCCTTGCACTCTTCAACTCAAGATGATCACGTTACCTCTTAAGCTACAGCACTACTTACGGTTTTCTAGTGGTTTATTGGAGATAACAGTCTCATGGACCTTCCTGCCCAGGCTGGCTTTGAAACGCGATCCTCAGATCTCAGCCTCCTGAGTAGCTAGGGTTACAGGCATCAGCCACCCTCGCCCAGCAGGAAAATCTTAAAAATACACTTTGGCTGGGGAAGGAGGGGAGGGAAGTGCAGTCATGGAGATGGAGGGCAGGGATGGTAGGGGAAAAACAAAGGAGGAGTCAACAATGCTTGATAAGAAATGTACTCAGAGGTTCCGGGAAGATGGCGGAGGAGAAGCTGGAATCTGAACAAGCTCTCCCATAGAAAGCAGTTTTAGAGTTCCAGTGAACAGTCCTAAGCCAGAGAATCACACCAAGTGTGCCATCACAGGACAGAGAGTTAGACAAGAGAGGGGAAGCCAAGACAAGGAGACACATCTGAGCGCTTGCCAGCAGCGGCGGCGGCAGGGTCGCAGCTGCGACCGAAGCCACGGCCATACCTGAGCGCTCACACAGAGAGTCTGGGACAAAGGAGCCAGACGCAGCGGGTGAGAGGATTCTACTCAACACCAACAAGAGCCGACAAGGAGCGGACATCTTCATCCTGCAGTGTGTAGACCAGAGACGACCCAGGAAACAAGACTCGGCGTGAGTAGAAGCCTGACTTCCTCACTCCTTCTCAGGGAGCAGAGGAGGGAAGGACACCCCTCCCCCCCCAGCACCGGTGATCTCCATCTTGGAT
The DNA here is from genome assembly GCF_000151885.1 of Dipodomys ordii. NCBI lineage: Eukaryota > Metazoa > Chordata > Mammalia > Rodentia > Heteromyidae > Dipodomys > Dipodomys ordii. The sequence goes on along the minus strand of NW_012267394.1, from coordinate 73,322 downwards.
ACCGACAAAGCTCGAAGGAGCTGCTAGCTCCAACTCAGGCCTTGGAATAAAACGAGTCATTTTGCAGGTCACAAGAACTTAA
>NW_012267394.1:47287-64176 GCF_000151885.1 Dipodomys ordii | reverse complement strand
GGGAGGGGAGAAGGAGAAGGATTGGGATTGGGGGGGCGGGGGAGGCTGGGAAGTGATGTGAAGGGTAAACAAAGGAGGAGGCTGAAATGCTTGGTAAGAAATATATGCATTATCCTGCCCATGCAATTGTAACTCCTCTGTACAGTATGTTCACAAATAAAATTAAATTAAATTAAAAAAAAGAAATGTACTCATTACCTTCACATGTAATTGTAATCCTTTGGTACAATATTTTCACAATAAAAACTTATTTTTTAATAAAAAGGTTATAAGGAAATTACAGGGAAATATCAAAACAATGTTAAGAAACAATATCAGAACACTCTTAGCTAAAGAGGTTCAACAATGAAGTAAGTGACATTGGATTGTGACTTGATTTGCAGTTTTCTGAGTCTAACATACAATTCATTCATTCTCAATAGTTCTTAGGAGACCTGTTAACACTAAAGGCTCATTAGCCGATGTTTTAGCAGAGGTAGAAATGTGTCTGTGTGTGTGTTTGCTGATGTGGGAGGCAGATGTGAAAAGTATACATCTCAATGATTCTTAGTTAAATCACTGTGTTGTCTTAAAAGTAAATCAGCTAGAGGACTTTTTATTCATCCTGAAGATTACACTTTTAACGAAAGAACAAATGGTACATTGTGATATGTTTGAGAAATAGAAGATAATGTTCAGAATTTTTCTGACAAGTCAAAAAGAGCCTCGGAAAGTAATACAATAATATAAGGAAAATGTTTTTTTTCTCATTTTTTATTGTGAAAGTGATGTACAGGGGTTAAAATTACATAAGTAAGGTAATAAGTACATTTCTTGTCAAACTTGTCACTCCCTCCCTCGTTTTTCTCCTCCTTTCCCTCTTCCCCCAGTCCCATTTTTTAAAATTTTGCCTCAATGATCAGTTTTACAGAAACACACTTATACCACAGCCCATAGAAAAATGAAACTGCTGCACACACTTTTCTCTTGCTTTTAAATCACAAAGGGTCAAAGTACCAAATCTTAGTCTAATCGTAGGAGTTTCTTAAGAGAGGTATCTTGGCTTCAGTACTTACATAGTACTATTAACAACCTGAGTATCTACAGTTGTATTTTTCATACTTTAAAAACTAAGGTTAAATTATGTTTCATACAATCTGGCAGAATTTAATATTTTTTGTAAATGTGTTCATTTGTGTACTCTGGTTGAACTCTGGGCATAGTTGAAGTTAGGGTAGCATTCTACCATGATTCCAGCCTATCCATTTGCTAGTTATTTTGGCGATGAAATCAAGAATACTTTTATCCCTGGGCTGGGTTCAAACCATAAACCTTCAGATTGCAGTTTCCAAAATCGGTGGGATTATAGGTGTGAGCCACAAGTGCTTGGTTTAGAGAAAAGATAGTTTAAAAAAAGCATTGGTCCTTATAGGATTATAAACTAGTTATTTAGAAAGTCATTTGGTAAACTTCTGGTTTTCCTTCATAATTCCACATATATCACTTTCAGTTGAATAGAAATTAAAAAGTTGGATGGTTTTCAGCCTTTGATGAGGGACATACACATAATATAGTTTATTCATATACATGTTGGATCAACAAGTACAAAGGTTGATTCAAGAAATCGTAATTATGGTACCTGATAACAAGGCATTCTAAAGTGTATAAAACTGCAATCCTAGACTCTTAACTAATATATTCTTGCAAATGACATTCTATTAGCAACAAGTTCACTTTAATAGGGCTCATCTTGTCCCACACACTCCTCAGTATTTCTTTCATTAAACAATCTTAACAGGTGACTGATTTATTGCTGTGTTTTTTAGTAGACAATTTCATGTAAGATTGTAGGCAATTTCTATAATAATTTTGTATGTGTGTATTATTTGAGACTATTTCCAACCAGAGGGAAAATTAATATTGTACACTGAGATGAGATGAACTCCCTCCATTGTTACAGGATTTATACCTTGTGAAATAAACATTCCAGATGAATCCATAGCATAGCATACAAATCATTGCAGTGGGGGATAAATTTTACAGGTTAACCTGAGACTAGAATCAGTGGAAAATAATAATAAAGGTATTAGGAGAGGTTTCCTTGATTCTGTGATCTTCTTTTAAGTTTGGTTCCTATAACCCATGCACAGAATAGACAAGAAGGCAATTTTTAAGAGCAAGCAAAGATATGTATTCAAATGTTTTTTTTCTTTCATGCGATTGTTTCTAACACATTTATAAGATTATTTCTTTGTTGCTTTGTATGTCCCTACCCCACAGTATAACCCCTGCTTTCACTGTATTTGATGTTGTTATAATTTGTGGAGGGGAAGGGGAAAAACAAATCGTTTAAATAGGGATACAGGTGGACCCATTGCAACAATGAGATGTACAAGTCGTTATGTTGAAAAATGAACTTTACAACTTTGGTGTGGGGAGGGGTTGGGGGAGGTAGAGGGGAGGATTGGGCGGGGGGGCGGGGGGAGGATGGGAAGGGATGGGAAGGGGAAACAAAGGCAGAGGCTACAATGCTTGATAAGGAATGTACTCATTATCTTGCCCATGTAATTGTAACCCCTCTGTACAGTATTTTCACAATAAAAAAATAAAAAAAGAATCATTCACAAAATTAGCTCTCAGTACAACTGGTTATAGGGCTGTAATTTTTTAATTCTATGAATTATTCATTCCACATGCTTTTGTGTTTGTGATTTACCCAGAAATCAGATAAAAGAAGTGGAGGTGGTTTCTGGTCACTCTCACAATATGAAATAATATAACTCCTAATTACTCAATATATTCAATTAATTTTATTTAGATTATTTTCAGAATCTAATCCCTAAAATTTTAAAACTGTGCATTAATAGTAATAATGTAGTTTTGTGTATTTACTCTCTTTTAGTTTGTGTGCTTTACTTCATTTCATCTTGTGGCCTTAAGTTTAAAATTATTTAACTTTTTAATCCCCTATTTCTTACAAACACACCTTTATATTCATTTTCTGAATCCTAAGAAATATATTTATTTCAGGAATCCCAAACTGTTTTCCTGTTCTTACTTTTAACTAAGTCTAGATCTAGAAAGAAATTGGGAGTGGAGAGTTAATAAAGGTCTCAGATACATTGCAACTAATTCTTACCCTGAATACAATGTTTTCTTTGAGTTGTTAAAGCCATTATGACAAATATATTGAGAGTCGTGTTTTCTGGCAAGATAAGCTGAAAGGGCTCTGGAATCATATTCAGCGGAAGTGGTTTCTATATGAATCAACAAACCAACAAGAATTAAGTGACCCCTGGGAGTGAGGTAAAAAAGGTAAATAAATGGTTGTCTGCCATAGATAATGGGATGGTTCTGGGATGAAGTTGAGATCTAGTTTAGCTGTGATAGCCCTAGAACCTAGCATTCATGTAAGTTATCATCTGAGTGATGATGTCACTACAAAGTTCATATGATGAAATCATACTCTATTGCTTTAGAATTGAAGGGTGACTCTCTTATAATTAAGTGCCCTTACAAAAGTAGTTGAAAGTTGTTGCTCTATCCCCTCGATCACATGAAAACAGCCACAAAATGCCTATTAAGCAGAGACTGAGCCATTACCAGATAGCAACTAAGATATCACTTTTATTCTAGGCTTTGTAGCATTCAGAACTTTGAGCAATAAATTTTTCTTATTTATAGTCTAGTGTAATATATTTTGTTGGAGAATAGACAAGTATTCAAGACAAATCCAAGAAATATGTTAGATCTATTCAACATTTAGAAGATACCATCAGAAGTCCTAATTTAAGGCTGAGAATTGTAGAGGAATGCCTAGAGACAAGTAAAAAGTCTAGGAAATTTATTTCACAGGATCTTAGCAGAGAACTTCCAAAACATTCAAAAAATAGGCTAATTCAGAAACAAGATGCCGTTAGAACACCAAATAGACAAGATCAGAACAGCACATGACACCATCACATTGTAATGAACACAGGATCAATAAAAACCAAGGAAATGATCTTTAAGGCTGTCAGGGAGAAAAGATCAATCACATATAAATGGAAAATAATCAGAATAACTTCAGATTTCTCAACAGAGACAATGAAAGCAAGAAGAGCCTGGAAAGATGTATGCATGTATAAAGACCAATAACTCTCAACCAAGATTATTTTACACAGCTAAATTCTCCCTCCTAACAGAATGTCAAATAAAAATCTTCCACATGAAAAAAAAAACTAAAACAATATATCTCCATCAAATCAGCCCTACAAAAGATACTTAAAGATGTCCTACACATAGAAAACCAAGGAAAGCACAATAAAGGGCAAGAAACAGGCAGCAGAGAATCTGAGAATTATAGAAAGAACCCAGTTGGCACATATCACAAGGGAAAAAATTCAAATTTAACACCATAAGCAAAGGAAAATCCTGTAACTCATGGAGGCTGAACATGGAAGAGATTTGAAAGTAAATTCAAATGTTCATGATCTATAGCAAAAATGAACACACAAATTACCAGCTCCTCACGGACACAGTAAAGGCAGTACTCAGAGGCAAGTTTATAGCTATGAGTTCCTACGTCAACAAATTGGAGAGATCTGAAGCCAACAATTTAACGAGGCATCTGAAGATCCTTGAAAAAGAGCAACAAGCTAAACCCCAAGCCAGTAGATGGAAATAAATAGTTACAATTATATCAGAATTAAATGATTTAAAGTAAAAATAACGCGCTAGAATAAACAAAACACAAAGTTGGTTCTTCGAAAACATTAATAAAGTTGACAGACCCTTAGAAAATCTTATCAGTAAAAGAAGAGAACACACCCAAATGAACTTAGAGTTGAGAAAGGAATCATCACCAAGATTCAGAACATTATAAGGAAATACTTGTCAAAACTTTAAGCTAATAAGTTTGAGAATCTGGGAGAAATGGATGAATTTCTTGCAAATATTGACTTGCTCAAAATAAGACAATATGATTTAAAATAAACTAACAGATTCATAACAAGCATTGAAATAGAAACAGCAATAAGAGAATTCCCACCCAGGAAAAGCCCAGTACCAGGTGGATTAACAGCTGAATTCTACAAGGCCTTCAAAGCAGAACTCACACCAATACTCCTTCAACTCTTCGATGAAATTGAAAGAGAAAGTTCACTAACAAACTCTTCTTATGAAGCCATCATAACCTTCATCCCAAAACCAGGCTGGGACTCATCACTGAAAGAGAAATATAAAACCATTTCTTCCATGAATAATGATGGGAAACTTCTCATCAACCTTTTTGCCAATCATACACCATGATCAAAAAAGATTCATTTCAGGGATGCAAATCAATTAATATAATTCACCACATCAATAAGAGCAAGGATAAGAACCACATGATTATCTCAATAGACAAATTAAAAGTATTGGACAAAATCCCATACCTTTAATAGTGCTCACATCTCAGGACCCCACCAAGAAGAAAACCGAGAGTCAGACGTTCAGAAATGCAAAAGCAAGGTTTTATTTAGAGAGGCTGCAGCTCGGGCCTCGTCCTACACTACGACACAGTGGAGCTTAAGAGGAGAGCCCTGAGCTAAGGATTCGCAGGGCTTATAAAGGCACACAACCAGGTGTTTGGATTACCACCACGTGTTGCTCTGCTAGCTGAGATAAACAAGCAACAAATGGTCACTGCCTCAAGAATGGAATTACTTTAACCCTTCACCCTTTTATGATGAAAATTCCCTAGAAACTAGGAATATATTAAAGTCTGTTTATGACAAACCTACAACCAGCATTATACTTAATTTTGAAAAGCTAAAAGCATTTCCTCTAAACTCGGGAGCGAGACAAAGATGTGTCCACTTCTCTTCTCCACTATCTCTCCACTTCTCTTCAAGTTAGTATTATAATGCCTTGCTAGATCAAAAAGAAAAGACGCAAACATAAAGGGGATACAAATTGGAAAAGATGAAGTAAAACTCTCCCTCTTTGAGGATGACATGATCTTGTATTTAAACAACCCAAGGACTCCACTCCTAAGTTACTTGAGCTGATCTGAAATTTGGCCTTGTGGCAGGGTATAAATTTAACCCTCAAAAATCAATGGCTTTTATATATGCCAAAGATGAGAAGAATGCGGCTGAATCAGGATCGCAACTCCTTTCGTAATAGCCCCACAGAAAAGAAAATACCTAGGAGTTAACTAAAGAAGTGAAGGACCTCTATAATGAAAAACTTATGAGCCTGAAAAAGGAAATTAAATCAGAACGAGGTAATTGGAAAAACCTCCCATGCTCCTGGATTGGGAGGATTAACATCATGAAAATGGCATTATCACCAAAAGCTATCTACAAATTCAATGCGATACCTATTAATATTCCAACCTCATTCTTCAATGAAATAGAAGAAGCAATCAAAACATTCATATGGAACAATAAAAGACCCCAAAAGCAAAAACAATCTTTAGCAGAAAGAACAGTGCTGGAGGAATATCAATATCAAATTTCAAACTGTACTGCAAAGCCATAGTAATCAAAACAGCTTGGAACTGGCATAAGAACAGATCTAAAAACTGATGATTTAGAACTGAAGACCCAGAAATTAACCCACAGACCTATAACCACCTAATCTTTGATAAGGGAGCTAAAAAATAGAATGGAAGAAAGATACGCTCTTCAGAAAATGGTGCTGGCAAAATTGGTTAAACATGAAGAAAACTAAAGCCAAATCCTTATGTATCACTCTGCACCAGAATCAACTCCAAATGAATCAAAGACTTTGAAGTCAAAGTAGACACCCTGAAAACATTTCAGGAAGGAGTAGGAAAAACTCTAGGACTCCTTGGCACAGGCTAAAATTTTCTTAATAAAAACACAGAAACAACAATTCAAAGAAAGGTTGGACAAATGAGATTGCCTGAAACTGTAGAGCTTCTGCATGGCAAAGGACATAGCAAGCAAAATCAATAGACAGCCCACGGATTGGGTGAAGATCTTCACTTGACATACAATGGACAAGGGTCTCATATCTAAAATATACTGAGATCTCAAAAACTGAAACCCATACTAAAGCTACCAGCACAACTATGCTTATTGCAGCATTATTTACCATAGCTAAGATATGGAGCCAACCCAGATGCCCCTCAGTAGATGAATGGATCATGAAAACGTGGTATATATACACAATGGAATTCTATGCCATCAGAAAGAATGGCATTGTCCCATTTGTTAGGAAATGGAAAGACTTGGAAACAATTATATTAAGTGTAGTAAGCTAGGCCCAAAGAAATATAGGTCCCATGGTTTCCCTTATTTGCAATAACTAGTATATGTTTAAGACAAGCAGAAATGGTCAAATAAGTTGATGTTAGGTGAAATGAACCCCAAGATAAGGACTCAAATTTTTTTTCTTTGTTGTTATTGTTTGTAACATATTCATAAGATGATTTTTTGTTGCTTTGTATGTCCTTCCCCCACGGTATACCCCCTGTTTTCACTGTATTTGATGTTGGTATAATTTGTGGACAGGAAGAGAAAAAACAAGTTATTTAAATAGGGATACAGTTGGATCCTTTGCAAAACTGAGATGTACAAGACGTTATATCGAAAAACGAACTTTACAACTTTGGTGCAAGGAGGGGTGTGTTTGTGGGGGAGATGGTAAGGGACAGTAAGGGGAAACAAAGAAGGAGGCAACAATACTTGATAAGAAATGTACTCATTACATTGCTCATGTAATTATAACTCCTCTGTACAGTATTTTCACAATAAAAAAATTGAAACCCTCCAGCAACAAATCCTTAAAGAAACAACTGCTTGATTAATAAGTGGGTTAAAGACGTAGAGAGAGAATTCTCTGAAGAGGAAATAAGAATGGCCATTAGACACATGAAGAGATACTCAACTTCTTTAGCCATAACATAAATGCAAATCAAAGGAACATTGAGATTCCACCAGTTAGAATTGCTATAATCAGGAAATCTAATAACACATGCTGGAGAGGAAACGGCCAAAAAGGAACCCTACTGCTTTTTCGGTGGGAGTATAAACTTGTTCAACCACTTTGGAAAGCAGTATGGAGGTTCCTCAAAAGACTATACACATAGAGCTCCCCTATGACCCAGCAATCCCACTTTTGGGCATTTACCCAAAGAATCACAAGGAAGCCATACTAAAGCTACCAGCACACCTATGTTTGTCACAGCATTAGTCCCCATAGCTAAGATATGCAACTAACCCAGATGCCCCTCAGTAGATGAATGGAACTAGAAAATTATATGTATATATATATATATATATATACATATACATTACATATATATATATATATATATATATATATATATATATATATTAGTTCTATGTCTCCATCAGAAAGAATGACAACACCCCATTTTTTAGGAAAAAGAAAGACTTGGAAAAATTATATTAATTAAACTAATCCAGGCCCAAACAAACATAGGTCCCATGTTTTCCCTTATTTGCAATAACTAGTATATGTCTAGGACAAGCAGAAAAGCCCGAATGTTATTTACATATGGCCATATAAGATGATGCTAAGTGAAATGAACCCCAAGATTGGGATACAAGACGTTTTTTATTTGTTGCTATTTTTTAATGTACTTATATTGTACTATTTGATTTTTTTGTTTCTTTTGTATGTTCTTCCTCCATGGTATAACCCCTGTTTTCACTGTATTATATTCTGGTGCCCTGCATCTTGTATATACATTTTTCTAATTTGGAGATGGGAAGGGAAATAACAAAATGTTGAAATAAGGATACAGATTTACCCATTGTAACAATGAATTGTACGAGACACTGTTAAAAACGAACTCTACAAGTTCGGTGGTGGGCGGAGGGAGGGGATGAAGTGGAGGGGAGTTTGGAAGGTGGGGAGTGAAGGGATGGTAGGGGAAAAACTAAGGAGTGGGCAACAATGCTCTATAGGAAATGTACTCATTAACTTACTCATGTAACTCTAACCCTCTGAACATCATCTTTACAATTAAAATATATATTAAAATATTTTGTATAGCAACTCTAATGAACTAAGAGTATATCTGTTATAAATATATGTTCATTGATAAATACAGTATCAATAAGCTATTTGATATCAATTATTTCTTTTTGACCATTATATTTATTTTATTTTATTTTTAAGATACATTATTTTGTTGTCATTAAGTAGTTGTACAAAGCATTTTCCATTCACCAACGCAGTTTATGAGACTGTGCATCTTGATCATTAGGACTCTTTCAAAATTCTCACCCATCCCTTCCATTAATTAGCATATCTAAAAATCTTATATTCAAAAGATAAATGAAGACTACAACTGTAGTTTAATATAATCTTGAAACCTACAGTACATCAATCACATATGTGGCCTCAATATTCGTGATATACCAGTGACATTTATCAAAATGTAAACTATCATTGCAATTGTTTTGGAAGTAGTCAAGGAAGGAAAAATATTTTTTCTTTCAAAATGACATTCCAATGTAATCAGTAATGTAAAGTGATAAACTTTATATTGTCAACTTAAGTAGGAGTATCTCTGCAATGCAAATTTATGGCAGTTTACACGTGAATGCAAAATTAAGAGACTGTTGTAGTCTACCTGTATTATAACCGTGTGCAGTGTTATAGGCTAGTAATTTATATTCATATACTCATTAACACTTTTCTGAGAGTCTTCATTTGGCTATTAGGATATGAAAAACAACCAATTGATGCCTAGTTATAGAAAGTCTATTTTTAAGGGAAACAATTTCCTGATTCTCAAGTAGTTTCTTTCCTTCTGCTAAAAATAATATGACAGCCTATTTGGTTGATTTATTAAAGGAATATAGACTTCTGAAGGGTCTTTCTCATTAAGTTAACCAATTAAAGGGGATATTTCTTGGAGTTTTTTTCTCACAAGTGTTCTTGAGTACGGATGGAACATACTACCATCATTCCATTATTTAGTTATTTGGGAGAAAAAAAAATCTTTGTATTTAGGTGTAAGGGAAAATACACCTGTCTTTATGTAGGTAGGTTTCTTAACATTAGAAATAACAAAATAGTAATTGAAATACTGTTAAAATCCAGTTGGTTATCTACTTCCTTACTGATTTATTTACTTGTCTTTACTGTTTGTTACTTAATTCTGTTTGCGACACATTTATAGTTCATTTTGCATTTGTGTTTATAAGGGAAATTGCATATAATTTTCATTTATTGTAAACCTTTGGTTATAGTAATTCTAAAATCTGAGTTGGAGGAATTGCATTTGTTCCAAATTCCTAGGATAGTTTGAAAAAAATCTTCTAAACGCTATTTTTTGTAAAGGATTATTGTTATATTCTTATGTAGAAGAATAGATATTTAAATGTCATATTCTGCACTGTAATAGGGTAAGCTTATTTTCTATATCTCTTAAATTCAGATTTATAATTCAGTAGGATCAAGGAATTTGTCTGTCACAATATTCAAAATGTATTGATTTGTAAATTTTTGCCTTGTAGTGACTATGGTTGCTTTTTTGGTACTCTTCTTTCTTTCTCTATGAATCTTGATATCATAGTTAATTGATATTTTCAAAGGAACTACTTTTGGCATTATTGATTTCCTCAACTGTGTTTTTTTTTCCATTTCATTTATTTCAACTCTTTTCTTCATTATTTCTTTCCTACTTTGAGCTTAGAAGATTGTTTCTAAATACATCAGTGTCTATTAAATGTTTATTAAAATGGAGTGTGTTCCTGATGTGTTTGTAGTACTTTCATCATCATTCATGAAAAATACTTTCCAATTTGCATATATAACCTTTCATGAGGAACTTTGTACAATTTTCTTTTTTTTCCTTTTCCTTTTTTTTGTGAAAATACCATACAGAGGGGTTACAATTACATGGGCAAGGTAATGAGTGCATTTCTTATCAAGCATTATTGCCTCCTCCTTTCAACAATTTTGTTTTACTTTTCTTTAGTTTTATGTTATTAATTTCTATTGCATCCCTTTTGACTAAGGATCACTATATTCTTGACATTTTGTTAGTTAAAGGCATTGTATTTGAAAACTCTTATTTGATAATTATAAATTTTTATGTGTGCTTGAAATAAAATGTATATTCTCTCAATGTGAGATGTATTGTTCTATTTTATATGGATTTTAACCAGCTTGATAATTGTGATCCTCAAATATTTTAAGTCCTTACTGAAATAGTTATTTTTAATCATCTCATTTTGATGGTATATATATATATATATATATATAATACTCATCCTTGTAATTATTTTTATTAGTACCTTAAATATTTTGAAGCAATATAGGTTTTTATAGATTCATATTTTATCATACTTTTGAATTTCCATATTTTATTATCAAGTAGTATCTTCCAGAATCCCCAATAATTTTGTACAAAGATTGTGTATTTTATTTGGTAAAAATACATCACTGGGTTTATTTTGTTTGGTATTAATATTTGCCTGAAATATCTTTTTTTTAATTTTTATTTTTTTATTGTGAAAATACTGTTCAGAGGTGCTATAATTACATGGGCAAGATAATGAGTACATTTCTTCTCAAGCATTGTAGCCAACTCCGTTGTTTCCCTTTCCCATCCCTTCCCATCCCCTGCCCACCCAATCCTCCTCGCCCCCCCCACCAAAGTTGTAAAGTTCATTTGCCTGAAATAACTTTTCTCAACTCTTTATTCACTTCCTTTTATTTTACTTATGTTTTGAGAATGTCTTTCTATAATGATCTGTCACTAACTTTTGTCACTTGAAATTACTTTCAGTATTTAATTTTAACAGACAAATATGTCAACTTACAATTTTAGTTCTTTGTGCGATATCTCTATATCTTCTGGATTATGTATCCTAAACATCTCTATCTCCAGGGCTATTGCTTAATTAAGACCCTTATCATTTCTTACATATATTATGGCAATAACCACATGTCAAACCAGGTTAACTGTCTGAATTTATTTAGCTCTTCTTAACCTAGTCTCCAGCATTGATAAAAGTTATCCATTTATTTTATAGATAACACAAAAAATTACAAAACCCTAAATTATTGAATATTAGGATATTCTCAATGAAATTTAGAATTCAAGTGTGATGTATAGAGCAAATTTAATATAAAAATTTTATAAAATTTTATTTAAAAAGTTATAAAAATTTAAGTATAAAAATAACCTTTAGGATGTGAAGGGTAAACAAAGGAGGAGGCTGCAATGCTTGGTAAGAAATGTACGCATTATCCTGCCCATGTAATTGTAACCCCTCTGTACAGTATGTTCACAAATAAAATAAATAAATAAATAAATAACCTTTAGTTTACTGAATTACATTGTTCTTTTTTATCTGTCAGTCCTGGGGCTTCAACTCAGGACCTGGGAGCTTTCCCTGAGCTTTTTATTTTTCCTTTTAATGGAAAGCTAGTGCTCTACCACTTTGAGCCACAGCTCCATTTCCAGCTTTTTAATCTTGATTATTATTATTATTATTAATTCTAAAGTTGATGTATAGAGGGGTTACAGTTACATCAGGAAATGAGTAGAGGCCTTGTTGAACATTGTTACCCCTTCCTTTGTTTTCTCTCGATATCCTCCCCCCAAGTTGTAAAGTTCATTTCCAACACAGTGTCTTGTGAGTTTCGTTGTTGTATTGGTTCACCCTTTGTCCTTTGTCTCACACCATTTCTGTGATTCCCCTTTCTATTTTAAAATATGTTTTTATTGTAAAAATACTGTATAGAGGAGTTACAGTTAAATGAGCAAGGTAATGAGTACATTTTCTATCTAGCCTCCTCCTTACCTCCTCCTTGGATTTTCCCCTACCATCCCTTCTCTCCCACCTCCACAACTACACTGCCCCCTCCCGACTACATTTTAAAGTTCGTTTTTCAACATAGTGTCTTCTATGTCTCATTGTTTCAATGGGTCAACCTGTATGGCCAATATGAAGAAATGCTCGGCCTCTCTAGCCATAAAAGAAATGCAAATCAAAACAACATTGAGATTCCACTTCACCCCAGTTAGACTGGCTATAATCAATCTAATAACAAAAGATGCTGAAGGGGATGTAGCCAGAAGGGAACCCTACTGCATTGTTGGAGGGTGTGTAAACTTGTTCAACCACTTTGGAAAGCAGTTCCTCAAAAGACTCCACATAAATCTCCCCTATGACCCAGCAATCCCAATTTGGGGCATTTACCCAAATGATCACAAACCAGACCATACTAAAGCTACTAGCACAGCTATGTTTATCACAGCATTATTTACCATAGCTAAGATATGGAACCAATCCAGATGCCCCTCAGTAGATGAATGGATCAAGAAAATGTGGTATATTTGACAATCATTGTATGTATAATCTTTTTTTCCATTGCTTTGGGAGGACCTTTCATGCTCTTGAAAATGAACTCTTAGTCCTACACCTATATTCTAAGATAGAAAATACATTTTCATTACTCTTCAATCCTGTGAAACTTCTAGCCTTTAGGGGTGGGGATTCTTTCAGTCTGCAAATACCCAATGCTTTGGCACATTGCAAGAGCAGCTGCAAGTATATGAGTATATGGAGAAAACAAATTGGCTTCTCTCAGCTAAGGAAATGACTTTGTTAGTTATAGTTGCTGTCAGGATTCAATACTTTCAGCAAAGGTAAAAAAAAAAAGTGTTTCTTACAATTAAATCTGTTTGAGTTGTCATCTTCCCAGTGTTTTGTACCTTTTCATGTGAATAAATAGCTTTGTTTTTCTAATGTCAAACTTTTCTGGACTTCTTTTAGTAATCTTCATGGAATTCTAAATATCTCTTGAATCTTAAATATGTGCATAATTTATCAACCCATATCCAAAATATGAGGGAAAATGTTATTGGGCTCATTCTCACAATAAATAAAACATGCACATATTTGTTGGAGAGAAAGAAGTAATGAATTTAAAAATTACCATCAAGTCTTAGAGGAGTTATGTTTTACAAATATAATAACCAAATACTATTTATAATGTGGTTGTTTTGATTTCTTAGTTTTCAGGGCTTTGAAGTTTAGAGCAGCCTAAAAGGTTGGAATAACTCTTAGATGTACAAGACGTTAAGTCAAAAAACGAACTTTACAACTTTGGGGGGTGGGGGAGAAGGAAGGGATGGGAAGGGATACAGGTGGACCCATTGCAACAATGAGATGTACAAGTCGTTATGTGGAAAAATGAACTTTACAACTTTGGCCGGGAGCAGGGGTAGGGTGGGTGGGAGTTGGGAAAGAATGGGAAGGGGAAACAAAGGAGGAGGCAACAATGCTTGATAATAAATGTACTCATTACCTTGCCCATGTAATTGTAAGCACTCTGTATGGCATTTTCACAATAAAAAATGACTATTTCCAAAAATTACCCCAGGGAAGAAATCGAGTCACAGAGAATACACCTTTTCTTGAAACAGGATAAGTCAGTTTGACTGATTCACTGTCTGACCACTGGGGAAAGTATAAATCATGTAGGGAAATGTCAGTTGAAATGTTAGTGCATTTTAAAGTCATTTGTTGCATTTTTAGTACGTTTCTGTATCATCTCCAAAAAGTCTCTACCACTGAAAGTTATAAGACAGTGATAATCAACTCTTCATTATCTTTTTTTAGAAATTTACAAGCTGTACCATAATCAAATCAACGTCAGAACTACTCAGTAACAATTAACTCATAAAATGAAGTAATGGAATTAAGTGCATCCACTGTTATACAGAAATCACATTAGCAAAGATAAACTTCTCCTCTACTCATTTTCCAAAATAGAAAAAAAAGAAATTAAACAAACATGAGAAAACTGCAATGATTGTACCCAGTGACAAATAAGAGATATTAAGCTAAAATATAAAAATAAAGTCAGTTGCTTCAAGGTTCCTTCACTTTTCTGAAGAATTAGAAAAGATGCTTTATGAATCTAGAAATTTTCATATATTAGAAACAGTTTGGAAGACAGTTTCTTAAACACTTGCTATTTCATCAGTAAATATCCTTTTCAACAATGTTAGCAAACTTTATTTAGTAATTGGTGTTCATAATATGTGGAAGGCAGGCTACAAGAGTCTGATATTATTTTCAAATAATCTTCTAAATTAAATTAATTATAAAATAAATAAAAATATGAGGCAAAATTATATGGATGACAATTAGTATATGAAGTGAAATAGTAACTCAATATGGTAAAGGAAAACAGAAGCAATTATTATAGCTAACATTGTGGAAAACTAAGTGGTGATACCTAACACTTTCTACCACAGCACTTTTAAGGAGCAATTATAACAATTTATCAAGCATATGCTGAACTGCTATATAAAATAAGCCAAGCACTGTTAAATGTCATTAAAATATAGCAGTTCATGGGGCTGGGAAGTTTGCTCAGTGGTGGAATGCTTACCTTGCATGCATGAGGCCTGGGTTCGATTCCTCAGCACCACATAAGCAGAAAAATAGTCTTGAAGTGGCACTGTGGCTCAAGTGGTAGTGCATTAGCCCTGAGCTGAAGAGCTGAGGGACAGTGCCCAGGCCCAGAGTTCAGGCCCCATGACCGACAAAATAAATGTAGCAGTTCAAAATATTGGAGCCTTTGCAGAACTCTCAAATTTTAAAATACATTAAAGTAACAACAGAAACCAATTATAAAATAGTTGACTATTATCTTGAATTCATTAAGGTAGAAAACTTACCCTTATAAAAGTAGAAAATAAACCACTGTTATTCACCAGCACTCAAGTGCAGCTGCTTTGAGAAAAAGGGCAGCTGGCATCCACCAGTCTTTCCTCAACATCTAGATAAGTCATATGGCCAATATGTGCTGAATAAACATATCTATCTGACACTCAAATAATAGGAAAAATAGTACCTTATAACCCAGTTTTGTAGCATGTTAGCATGAATGCAAGCACTTTAACACTAAAAGGACAATAAATCTAAAAGAAATTTCAAAGAATTGTATTTCCAATTCTACACTTATAGGAGGACACTTACGTTTATATACAAGCTAATAAAATGTATTTGTTTACTAAGGATGCTATAACAAAGTCTGACAAACAATATGGCATCAGCAACAGAAGTTGGACTTCTGACAATTCTGGAGTCTGTAAGTACAAAGTTATGATATCAGCAGGTTTGTTCTCTTCTGAAACTATTCTCCTTGGCTTATAGATGCTCATCTTCCTCCAGTGCTTTCTCAAAATCATCTTTCACCTCATTTGTGATAGCCAGTATGTAAGTCTTATAAATCAACAAGTAAACACACTGGACAGTTAAGAATAATGAACTGAGGTTGGAATTCCAACCTCATTCTTCAAGGAAATAGAAGAGGCAATCCAAAAATTCATATGGAACAGTAAAAGACCCCAAATAGCAAAAACGCTCCTCAACGGAAAGAACACTGCTGGAGGAATATCAATACCAAATTTCAAACTCTACTATAAAGCCATAGTAATCAAAACAGCTTGATACTGGCACAAGAACAGACCCGAAGATCAATGGAATAGAATTGAAAACCCAGAAATGAACCTACAGACCTATAGCCATCTAAACTTCAATAAGGGAGCTAAAACAATAGAATGGAAGAAAGAAAGCCTCTTCAATAAATGGTGCTGGCAAAATTGATTAACTACTTGTAGAAAACTTAAACTAGATCTTTATCTATCACCCTGCACCAGAATCAACTCCAAATGGATCAAAGACCTTGAAGTCAAAGCAGACACACTGAAAACATTACAGGATGGAATAGGAGAAACTCTAGGTCTCCTTGGTTCAGGCCGAAATTTTCTGAATAGAGACCCGGAAACACAACAAATCAAAGAAAGGTTGGACAAATGGGATTGCATGAAGTTGCAGAGCTTCTGCAAAGCAAAGGACATAGCTAGCAAGATCAATAGGAAGCCCACGGATTGGGAGAAGATTTTCACTAGC
>NW_012267394.1:23959-46222 GCF_000151885.1 Dipodomys ordii | reverse complement strand
AGGCTACAATGCTTGATAAGAAATGTACTCATTATCTTGCCCATCTAATTGTAACCCCTCTGTACAGTATTTTCACAATAAAAAATAAATAAAAATTTAAAAAAAGAATAATAAACTGAGACATGGTAAATTATACAGGTCCTTAGTCATTCACACAGAGTGAGACCAAAGGAGGATATTCTTAGGAGAGGATCACAAAGACACAATAACAATTTTCATCGGACCATATAAAATAACAATCTTGAAATGAATTCCAAGAAATGAAAACAAAAAAACCAAGAGTTTTTGTTGAAAGAGTTTTATGTTAAAAATGAACTATATAACTAGTGGGATGGGAGGGAAAAATTTAGAGAGAGTAAGGAAAAGTTGACATTGTTCAAAAAGAAATGTATTCTTAATCTGACTTCTGTAATTGTAATCACACTGCACATGACCTTACAATAACAGTTTAGAAAAGAATGATCGTCCTTCAGTATATTTGTGTATGTTTTCCCTAAAATCATCTTCTTATAAAAATACCCATTTTATTGGCTTCGGACTCTTTGTAATAATCTCACTTTATAACACAATCACCTCTTTAAAGTGTCTATTTACAAATGTGGTCATATTCAGAGGCACTTTCCATTAGGATTTCAACATATACATGGGGTGGCACAAGTTATTCCATAATACAATATGACCCTATATAATAAGCAAATAATCTACACAAAATCATAAAATACAACTTAATGAGTACCTCATATCCTTGACTTTCACTGGCCACAACGATATATAGGAAAGTAATAGAAGACAACATCAGTAGAAAGTAAAAGTATAAATTATCTTCATAATTACTGAGGGAACATGGAAGAAAGCAATATTAAATGTATCATTTTCTGGAATGTCTTTTATTTTTGTTGCCATTTATTTTTTAAGCCTACACGTTCTTTTTTTGCAAGTATATTTTTATTATCTTTAAGTAGTTTTGTAAAGGAGTTGCCATTTAACAAAGCAGTTTATGAATACAATATATTTTGATCAATTTCACACCTTTCCAATCTTACTCATCCCTCCTAACATTCCTTCCCTCACTTTTCTTAATTCGGTAGGATTTGAATTCTTCATTGTATTCTTTCATCTCCTCATTTGTTTACCCCTTTTCCCTTGACCTTTCAAGTGCTCAGTCTTTGGCATTTATTTTATTGAACTTTAATTTTGCTTTTATAAGGCTTTGTGCTATTTAGATTTTCCCTTAAATTAATGATATTTCAGTGAATACATTTGTATTCTCTTGGATATCACCCAATATATAATTTCTTAATATTGGTTACTAAGGTCTAGATGAGTTAACATTTCTCTGAGAAATGATCAGTTTATTTCTTCTCAAACAAAATGAGTGTAGTAGGTTATTTATTTCCATGTAGTCATAACTAAAATAATTAATCTAAGATGGAAAATACACTGGAAACTCACTGAACTATATTTTCAATATAAGGAATCATGTTGCTCTATTTTTAGTCCCTAAGGTATTTGTTACTGAATTATACATACATAAAAGAGCATCATTATAAAGTTGTGTAATTGTAATACTCTAGTATATAAGGTAAGTAGATAATAAAAATAAACGGTAAAAACAGCTAATATACAATTAAATAAAAACCACACATTCTTGATATTTAAATAAAAATTTTTGTTTTCATTTTCTCTTTTTACCAAGTTAGTTGAAGGTGAAGTTGGAACCTTTATGTGCTAAACTTAATTACATCAATTACCAAAAAAATAGAGCAGATATTTGTGTTAATTTAATTATACTATGTTACATAATACTGTAGTAATTATTTGTTACATTTCATTATGCTTAGAGATTGTTTTATAAAAAAAGATGAAAGTATTACAAAATTTTCATGCTGATCAATCATGGAAGTCAGTGTTTATTTGAGAAAACAAATAATGATAAATGTGTTCTGAAGATAAAGGGTAGGTAGTCAGGAAATGAAATAGACAGTTTGTCTTGTGTTGCCTCAGGAAAAAGTGAAAAATGTTTCCCCGTTATTCAATTCGTCCATTAAAGCAATTTTGGAAACAGTTTTCAAATACATCTATAATCTTATTAGGCTGCTTTGAAATGAGAAATTCTAAAACAAGAAATCACAAAACTAGTGAAATCTATGGAACAGTCTCCCCTTTATACCTATAAAATACAAGATACATAGTAAATGGTCAAGTCCTTTTAAACACCTAGCATGCTCCAGAGCAATGAGCAAACCAAATGCTAGATTTTTTAAAATCTGAAGTTAAGATATGAAGCCTTAAAATGAAGTTCACTCAAGAAATGAATATATTATCATGGGTATTCCTTGACCTCATTCTTCCATGTTATTTCCCCAAATAATGACTTTGGGAATTAACTGATCACCAATATTCCAGGTTTGATCCAGTAAAAAAGCAACTTGTTTTTATATTTCATGTATAAACAATCTTGTTTGTTTTGATAGAAGACCAGCAAACCTTTGGAACTTTGAAGGTTCAATATGTCCCTTGAACTAAATGGTGGGCAAGGAAGTAGGAAATTGTTATTAAAAATAAGGTGGGTTAATGTGAATTGAGCATAAATTGTTCTAATGTGCCTGAATGTTGAGCTTGGTAAAAACCTAGATTTAGGCCCAAAGACATAACCATAGTCAAAACGCAAGCAAGTTTCTATGGTAGAGCATAGTACCAGGCTTGTCACCAGGGCTTGGAGCACAGAGTATGTAACAAAATTCCCTTGTACAACTAATTGATGCTAATAAAATATGTGAAAAACTATTTAAAGTTTTTGAAAGGAGAATAGTTTTCAAGGAATTAAGTTCAGGGTTCCAAATCCTTAATTGAACCTTAGCATAGTAAATCAAGTAACTCTTCATTCTTTGGCTGGCTAAATTAGCCTCAGTCTAAACCAATAACTAAAGACCAAAACTATACAAAGGTAAAATCAGTTCATTTACCAATTTATTAAAGTTGAGACTTTGATTCAACAGAATACAGGCCAGGAAACTTGAATGTGAGATCAGGAGATAAATTTGTTAAAAATAAGGATTGGTGATTTCAAAGATATCTTTGATTCCTCTGTTTTTCTCATATGTCATATCTAATTCACCAGAAAACACGTTTGCTGTATACTTAAAATACTATGTGTGATCTCAGCACTTCTACATCCACGGTACTAACTTGATCCTTGCCACTACTGACTGCCATGGAATCACAACTGGTAGTATCTGCTTGAACATTTCTTTGCCTATAATAAATTTTCAGCTAAGCAACAAAAGTGAAAACAAAACCAATCAGTCTTTTTGGTCAAAATTCTACATATTTCTGTTTCAGCCAGAGTTAAGATTATTATCCTTACAGTTGACAGGAGTATCTCTGTGATTTCTCTATCCTCTTTACTGTTTTCCCATTCCATCTCCTTAGCTTTAGTCACATTAGTTTACTTTGTACTTCCCACACATGCCAAACATATGACTCTCTTAGGGTAATGTTCCTTCTGCTTAGAGTTTTCTTACCCCAGTTATCTATTTGTCTTATTCATTTACCTCATTCAAGTTATTCCCTTCTCAATAGTTTTCTAAATAAAGCCTTCTTTGACACTAAACACACTCTAGCCTACTTATCTTCTGGTTGGTGATTATTATTTTCTAGCATATTAGATAATTAACTCACAGATTTTATTCATTATATTTCTTGGTTTTGGTTTATTACTAATTCATTCTGCAAAAATATATGTTCCTGAGGACAACTATTTTCATATATTTTACCAAAAACAATGTCTGTCACATAGTATGTATTCAACAAATGTTATTGGGAATTTGTTGATAGAATATAAAAAGATAGTTCTGATGGATATGGTAAACTTTTGTGATGTGCCTGTAAGGAAGAGTTTGGAAAAGTATGAAGTTATTGAACTTAAATCTACAAGGTAGATTTTAGAGTAAATCTAGAAAGCTTAGATATCTTGCCCAGAGTCTCACTGCAGATAATGGCAGTACATAGTTTGATCGTTCTGATATGTTGGTAAAAGGGTAATATTATATTTCAGAGTGCCATATTTTTCTAGAAGAAAATTGCTTTAGACATAGTTTAGACATAGTTTATTTTGTAAGGAAAGCCCACAGGATGTGATGTGATCTCACACCTGATTAGAAATACCCAAACCAAGGGCAGAGGAGGAGATATTTGTCAGAGTACAGGAGAGAGATCCTGAAAGATAGATTTCCAAGGTAAGCATTGCAACTTCCAGTAATTTATTTACTAGCCAAAACTGTAAGAATACAGATGAAAAGCAATGTCCAAGAGACTTTTGAAGAGTTGTATTTCCTGTGAAATCACATTCTTCAAACACACAATCTTGAGTGCCATAATAATTAATGTTCAAATTCTGAAAAATCAGCATCCCTAAATTTAAAGATATCTAAAATCACCAAATAGCAATCCTAAAAGATTAAATCTCATGGTAAAATTCTGAAAGTCCAACTCTCCCATGCTACAATTCTCAATGTAAAAGAATTGCAATATAAGCCTTTAAAACATCTAAGGAAGATATTAGTGGGCTTTTTAAAATTCAAAGTAGTTACTCATGGTCAGCAGAATAGCTGTCCAGAAACTTGATTGAGCATTATTTTAGCATGTGTTTTTCAACGTGTTTCCAAAGGAAATTAGAGTGTGAATCAGAGTGAATTGGAACACAAAGCAGCTGTTTATTGTGGTACAAAACTCCATCTCTTATAGATGACCTCATATCAATTACCCACAAGTTATGTCTATAATATTTCATATGATGAATATCCTTCTTAAATGATTTAGTTACTTTGTTATTCCATTCTTTAATTTCTCCTATTTATTTTATAGTGTCAACACAAAAAATCTCAGTTTTGTATTTCCTCTAGACATCATTTCAACAATGGAAGTACAAATTATCTGAAGACTTTTAGAAACCTCTATGTATTTATTCATTTTCTACAAACTTGACTCATCAACACTTACTTTTCTCCATGTTGACTATGTGTATAAGCATTGTATATTCATATAAAAATAAAATAAATGAAGAGAATTTTTCTACAACTGTCTTTGTAAAAGATAAAATTAGTTGAAATCTCAGCTCTTGAATGATTTCATATGGTTGGTTAATAAGGGGAGGTTTAATTGGTCTTTTCATAAGATTTAAGTTGTCTGTCATGATACAGCAGATAACTACAATTATAAAACTGAGTACACACAATTGCCAACTATGTTTTCATACAGTTCACTCATAGAATTCTTTCTTTATGAATGCAGTTTTATTCAAAAATTTTAGATCCAGAGGACTGTCATGAGTGCAATTGAGTCTTAGTGTTTTTGAGTCTTAATGCCTAAATTTTATGGTGGCCTGTGAAATATTCTGTAAGTAAACATCAATTAAAGATTTTGCAGATTATATTTTGGGGATTTTAATTTTGCAATATTTTAGAAAATAGTGAGTTTCAATGTAAGGTTTTGATATTTTAGGTTTATGGCACTTGAAGATTCTGTTTATCAAGATTATGTGTACAAGACACTATGTTGAAAAACTAACTTTACAATTTAGGAGGGGAGGGGAGGAAGGGGAAGGGGAGAGCATGTAGTTGTGGAGATGGAAGGGAAGGGAGGGTAGGGGAAAATGAAAGGAGGAGGTAACAATGCTTGATAGGAAATGTACTCATGACCTTGCTCATGTAACTGTAACCCCTCTGTACAGTATTTTTACAACAAAAATGTATTTTTACAAAAAGATTATGACCCAAATCCACTTTACTTTTGCCTTGAGCAAATCCCTTGCAGAGCCTAAAAGTTTAAACAGCTACCAAGAGAAATTGGATCGAGTCCCAAGTAGAATTCAGCAAGCATAATTAAGGAAAAGAATACTTGGCAAATCTGTAATAGAATTTAAGGTTCTTTATGGAAAAAGATACTTGGCACATCTGTAATAGAATTTAAGGTTCTTTAACGGCTGACAAGCCAGTGTCAATATAATTCCATGAAAACAGAAATCACTTCATATTTGTGTTAAATAAAACTTCTTGGGAAATGTGCCTAAAACTTGGTCAAGGTGCTTATTTATAGATTAATAAGCACATTTTACCTACCACAAATGAAGGAAACCATGAGACCTTTGTTTCTATGAATTTGGCAAACTTCACTTAATAAAATTTTTTCCAAATCTTTCCATCTTTTAGAATGTTACAATATTATTCTTTCTAATAGTTGGGTAAAATTTCATTGTGAATATGTATCACATTTTCTTGGTCTTTTCATCCTGATTTCATATTTTATCTGTGGTAAACAGTGCTGCTTGCAATAAATAGGACTGTGCAGGGCACTGGTGGAGCTCGCCTGTAATCCTAGCTACTCAGGAGGCTGAGATATGAGGATCACAGTTCAAAGCCAGCCAGGGCAGGAAAATCTCCAATTAACCAACAGAAAGCAGAAGTGGTATGATGGCCCAACTGGTAGAATGTTCATCTTGAGTTGAAATGCTCAGAGACAGCACCTAGGCCCAGAGTTCAAGCCCCATGACAGAAAAAAAAAAGAATTCACTGTACATGCCCCAAAATTAAGAGGTGTAAGGAATGAGATGGGTCAAAAAGGAGTGAAAATTTGGAAGGGGCTGTCACTGGTCATTATGTATTTTATTCATAAAATGCTTTGCTAAAAGACAACTCATAATGCAACTGCTTAAAGATAATGAAAATTCATAATAAAATACCTTAAGACATAATTTCAATTTCTTTTTAATTTATCCAGAAGAGAAGGGGATGCATTGGAATGATTTGAGCAAACACTTCATAAGAATGAGTGTTTATTCAAAAAATAATTGCATTAATTAAAAATGACAATTGATTAGTGTGAATAAATACAAAGGGGTAATAATACTACTTAGAATCATGTTATATTTACCCATGCAAAAGGTGACTTGATCTACCAGTGTCTGGAAAATCAAATGCAGAAATTGAGGCAATAACAACCATTAGGATCCTTGTGATGAAGAACTGAATAGGAATGGGTTAAGAAATCAAATAGTAATCATAAAAGTAAAACATTTTACTTTTAATTTTACTTATTTATCCTTTCATTGATTTCAAACTCTATATTTGGAGTATACCAATGATTTCTTATTCAAACGATACCCCTGTATTATTGCATATTTAATAGATAATAATATATCAGGGTGCATAAATAAAATCATAGTCTATCAATAATGTATCATGGCCTGCTTGTTTTGAAGCTAAAAATAAGCATGTGTTCTTCCTAAGATTTTTGCATTAAATAGAAATCCATGTCTTCATAAGTCAGCAATAATAGGATTCTTCTAGAGCTTCGATTTCTCAATAAGCTAACTTTAGTCACTGATAAATTAAATGTTTTTGGACCATTTATTTTTCATGATTCTTACAATCTACGTTCTATACTGTGTTAATCTCTTGATGAAGTGGATTTCATTTTTACGATGGATATAAAACTGTTCCATTGAGGATTACTTGCTTTGTCTCTTTAAGTAGTTATAGCTTGCAGTTGATTCTTTCCTTATACAGTTTTTCTTCTGTGATAGAGTTTCAGTAGATAACATTATTGGGTTCTAAAATCTTTGGATTACATTTTATTCATGCAAGGTCTATTCATCCTTCCTGTTCTGTGTTTCAGCTTTGCCCAAGGGAAAAATATGCATAAACAAAAAGTACTTGCACTGCACATTATGTGCCTATTGAAGAGTACTACCTTCTGTCATAGTACTTAGCTAAGATATAAATCTAGGAACAAGGTGAATTCTGCATTTTGTTATACAATTGCCATTTAATGTCTACAGACTATTTTCTAGTGTTGAATGATATTAATATCACTTTTTCACTTATTCACATTCATCATTATAAAAAAAAGTAGATGCTTTAAGATGTTGCTTTCAGGGAAGTGGGAGATGTGAAATCTACCACCTTCAGGTGTACTATTATACCAGGCACTTTCCTCAATCTGACATTAAGAAAATACAAAAGCAATGTCACAGTGGTTAAAATTGAGTGGAGATTAGAGTGTCACCTTCAAACAGTAATTTTATCTCATATAAAACTTGAAATAAATCTTGCTAATGCCCTCAGTCCCTACAACAAATTAGCTCACATTAAAAAGCCAACTAAATATAAAACAGCTGTGTGTACATCATTCTACTTGATTATACACTTTAGTCTATAATATGAGTGGTCTTGTATGCATACTGAATAATACATACCCAGAGGGTTGTTTGGGTGGTAGCTGATAGATTTATATTGTATTGTTTAAGAAAATAGTGCCCACACCACAATAATGAGAAATGAGCATGATGTGCATGAATGATTTATTATCTACAAAGGAAAGATTACTTCTAAGACCCAATTTACCAATGCACTAAAATGTATCTTTACCTCCAATGAAAAAATTGAGTCCTGGCTTCAGGCAGGACAAAGATGAAAGTTTCTTTCAGATTCAGAGAAAAATATTTCTAAATGCAATTTCAATTCAATGATAGTTCAGTAGTTGAAAAGATGGCAGCAGAGCAGTTGTGGGCTAAACAAGCTCTTGCATAGAAAGTACTTTCAGCATTCCAGTGAAAAATCCAAGGCAAGAGGGTCACACCAAGTATGCCCTTATAGTGCAGAGAATTTGGCCAGAGAGGAAAAATTCAGGCAGCTTGTTTAAGGAAACAGATTCCAGCACTTGCTGGTATATACAGCAGTTATCATATTAATAGACATAGCCTGGGACAAAGGAACCAGATATGGAATGAGAGTGGCTTCTATGCACTGCCAGCACAAACCAACAAGGAGTGGAAATCTTCATTCTACTGACCACAGTCCGACACAGACCATGGACTGCCCAAAATTGAAGGGAAACACGTGAGTACCCTCACTCCTTCTCTTTGAAAAGCATTTGGATGGTAGCTCATCACAGACCACCATCCCCCACCACCATAGGAGAGTGCCATCTTTGATACAGGCCAAGACAGGGACAGAGCTGATAGCAGATAATTCAGGCCTTAGAAGAAGACATGGGAAGTCATTTTTGAACAGGTCAAAAGAACCTGACCAGAGGGGATCAGCTACACCCAGAGGAAGTGGCCCTTCTCAGGTGGGGCTTTTGTCCAGGGCTGATGACTTCCTTCACTGGGTGAACAGAGCCAGAAGTGGCCCCGCCCCTCACTCAGAAGCACAGGCAGTTCTCCCTGATGCAAGAAGTTAAAAAAACAACAGCAATTTCAGTTATTGATTATAGCCATTCTAACTGGTTGAGGTGGTATCTCAATGTTGTTTTGATTTGCATTTCTTTTATGGCTACGGAGGTTGAGTATTTCTTCATGTGTCTATTGGCCATCCATCTTTCCTCTTCAGAGAAGCTTCTCTTTAAATCGTTAGCCCACTTATTTATTGGGCAGTTGTTTCTTTGAAGATTTGTTGTTATGGGATATAATTTTTTGAGTTCCAGGTAAATTTTAGATATGAGACCCTTGTCTGTTGTATGGCTAGTGAAGATCTCCCAATCCATGGGCTTTTTATTGCTCTTGCTAGCTATATCCTTTGTCATGCAGAAGCTCTGCAATTTCATGCAATCCCATTTGTCCAAACTTTCTTTGATTTGTTGTGTTTCTGGATCTCTACTAAGAAAATATCGGCCTGTGCCAAGGAGACCTAGGGTTTTCTCCTATTCCATCCTGTAATGTTTTCAGAGTATCTGCTTTGACTCCGATATCTTTGATCCATTTGAATTAATTCTGGTGCAGTTTGACATATAAGGATTTAGCTTTAGTTTTCTAAAAACGATTAACCAATTTTGCCTTCAGTAGATGAATGGATGAAGAAAATGTGGTATATATACACAATAGAATTCTATTCTTCCATCAGAAAGAATGACATTGCCCCATTTGTTAGGAAATGGAAAGACTTGGAAAAAATTATATTAAGTGAAGTAAACCAGGTCCAAAGAAATATAGGTCCCATGGTTTCCCTTATTTGCAATAACTATTATATGTCTGAGACAAACAGAAACTGTCAGACAAGTTGATATTAGGTGAAATGAACCCCAAGATTAGGATTCAAATGCTTTTTTCTTTTTTGCAATTGTTTCCAACATATTTATAAGATGATTTCTTTGTTGCTTTGTATGTACCACCCCCAGCGTATAAGCCCTGCTTTCACTGTATTTGATGCTGATATAATTTGTGGAAGGGAAGGGGAAAAACAAACTGTTTAAATAGTGTTACAGGTGGACCCATTACAACAATGAGATGTACAAGACGTTATGTCGAAAAATGAACTTTACAACTTTTGCGGGGTTGGGGTGGTTAATAGGGGGTTGTGGGGGTGGGGGGTGGGGAAGGGAAGGGATGGTATGGGAGAAACAAAGGAGGAGGCAACAATACTTGATAAGAAATATACAAGTGGACCCATTGCAGCAATATACAATGCACAATGTACTTGTACAACAATGTACAAGTTGTTATGTCGAAAAATGAACTTAACAACTTTGGTGGGGGGTGGGGGGAAGATCGAGTGTGGGGAGGGGAGGATTATGGGAAGGAGTGGGAAGGGGAAACAACAAGGAGGCAACAATGCTTGATAAGAAATATACTCGTTATTTTGCCCATGCAATTGTAACACCTCTGTACGGTATTCTCACAATAAAAAAAAAAAAAGAAATATACTCACTATCTTGCCCATGTAATTGTAACCCCTCTGTATGGTATTTCCACAAAAATAATAATAGTAATAATAATAATAATAGTAAATTGAAACTGAATAAGGCTTAATACCTGACAGTGTTCCAAGCTGGGCCACAAGAGTGTCTCAGGAGCTAGCACATTAGGGAAAAGGTACTCACTAACAGGCCACAACCCTACCCAAATTCAAGCTCCTTAGCAGCTACTTCAAGCTACAAGAATTAACCATCTCCCTCTTTTTGACACTAAAAGCAGATCGCCTTCCCACTGAAGTACCCTGGGATGAGCGTCACAAATTCTCCATCCCTGTAAGGCAGAGATTTGTTCTGCCTGCTCAAAAAAAACTGATTGAAGAAACACACTAAACCGCAGGAAAACCAAACACCACAGGCAAATCAGAGACTCAAACAAGAGACTGGTTATGGACACAGGGAAGAAACAAGATCCCCGCCCACAACTCAAAGAATTCACTTTTCTATGAATTTTTTAAAATTCTATTCCTACTTTTTACTTTTTTTACTTTTTTCTTTTTCCTTTTGGACCTTTTTCACTTCTTACTGTTATGCTCATCCCAAGATACGTACCCATCTTTGATTATTAGTCCTTCATTGTGTGCATACTTAAAATAGACATTGATTACTTAACTCACAATCTCTCAACCTTACTATCTTCAATTGTATTATTTCTTTATATTTATAAACATTTTTAAGTTTTTTATTAATTTTTTTCTTTTCTTCTTTATCTTTATTATTTTTTCTTTCTATCTTTTTCCTCTCTCTGACTTTAGGTCTTAGTTATCTTCCCTCTCTCCCTTTCCCTCATTACATTCTTCTAATCCTATTTTCTCACAATTCTCCCTATAATTACTAATTTCTGGTCCACTGATACCTTCTTTGATTTTTATAATCCGTTGATTCTAGTTATTTGTTGTTGAACTAAATTGTATCTGTATTCATTTTGACTGTGTCAAACAATCTGTGCAACTACAGGACTCTGGGGATGTTTGCCTTAGTATAATGTCCTAGCACAGAACTGGTTTTGCTTTCATACCCAAATGGGCAGAACAAGCTGTAGAAACACAAGAAAAATGGCAAGTGAAGGAACCTCAAATCCCACTCAGGATTATCAGGCAACAGGGCAGTTAATGAATAATCCAGAAAAGGTTTCTCAAATGCTCTACAACCACTACTGGTAAATATGCTGAATGAATTGACTTAAAGTCAGCAAAGGACTCTGTATGATCATGATAGGGCAATGCTTGAGCATGATGAAGAAAACCAAAGTTTAAAAGAGGAATTGTGTGAGCAAAAAAGAGGCTAACCAAAGATTAATAGAGGAATTGTGTAATCATGATGAGAATAACCAAAGATTAGTAGAGGAATACATGGAATCCCAAAACAGAAAGATTAAAGAATCCATGGAGTCTACAAACTGAAAGCCCACTGAATTCCAACAGAAGGAAAGGGAGACCAATGAAACTGCAGCCACTCAACTAAAGGATTTGAGAGGGAACACTAAAAACCACAACAAGGAGCTAAAGAAGCACATACACTATATAAAACACCATTCCAACAAACAAATTGAAGCCATCCAAACTGACCAAATAGAAAGAAAGGAAATAAAAAAGAAAGTAGAAAGAATTGACAGTAGGTTATACCATGCAGGAGATCGAATAGCTGAGATTGAAGACAGCCTATACATTATAGAGAAAGAACAGAAATGTATTCAAGACAAATCCAAGAAATATGATAAGTCCATTTAACAGATAGAAGATAGCATTAGAAGGCCTAAATTAAGGCTAACTTTTGTAGAGGAGGGCCTGGAGATAGAAGCTAAAGGTCTAGGAAATTAATTTAACGAATAATAGCAGAGATTTTCCTCAATATACGAAAAGATAGGCCCACTCAGATAAAAGAAGCCTTTAGAAACCCAAATAGATCAGACTAGATTGTCCTTCCATCATATTTTAATCTGCACAGGATCAATAGAGAACAAGGAAAAGATCATAAAAGATGTCATGGAGACAATAAATAAGTGGGTTAAAGACTTAAAGAGAAAGTTCTCTGAAGAAGAAAGAAGGATGGCCAATAGACACAAGAAGAAATGCTCAACACCCCTAGCCATAAAAGAAATGTAAATCAAAACAACATTGAGATACCACCTCACTCCAGTTAGAATGGCAAAAATCAAGAACTCTAACAACAACAGATGCTGGAGGGGATGTGGACAGAATGGGAATGTAAACTTGTTCAACCACTTTGGAAAGCAGTATGGAGGTTCCTCAAAAGACTTCACATAGAGCTTCCCTATGACCCAGAAATCCCACTTTTGGGCATTTACCCAAATGTTTACAAACAAGACCACACTAAAGCTACGAGCACCACTATGTTTATTGCAGCATTATTTACCATAGCTAAGATATGGAACCAACCCAGATGCCCCTCAGTAGATGAATGGATCAAGAAAATGTGGTAGATATACACAATGGAATTCTATGCCTCCATCAGAAAGAATGACATTGCCCCATTTGTTAGGAAATGGAAAGACTTGGAAAAAATTATATTAAGTGAAGTAAGCCAAACCCAAACAAACATAGGTCCCATGGTTTCCCTTATTTGCAATATCTAGTATATGTATGAGTCAAGCGGAAAAGGTCAGATAATGTGATGTTAGGAAAATGAACCCTTAGATATGTATTGTAATGTTTTTTTCTTTCATGCATTTGTTTCTAAAGCATTTATAAGATTATTTCTTTGTTGCTTTGTATGTCCCTTCCCCACAGTATAACCCCTGCTTTCACTATATTTGATGTCTGTATAACTTGTGGAGGAGATGGGGAAAAACAAGTCATTTGAGGATACAGGTGGACCTGTTGCAACAATGAGAAGTACAAGTTTTCATGTCGAAAATGAGCTTTACAACGTTGGTGTGGGGGGGGAGGATTGGGTGGGGGGTTGGGGAGGAGGCTGGGAGGGGTATGAAGGGTAAACAAAGGAGGAGGCTGCAATGCTTGATAAGAAATGTACGCATTATCCTGCCCATGTAACCCCTCTGTACAGTATATTCACAATAAAGTAAAATAAAATAAAATGAAAAAAAAAAGATATCAGGGAAAAAAGATCAATAGCCTGTACAGGAAAAACAATCAGAATAACTACAGATTTCTCAGCAGAGACCATCAGAGTAAGAGGAGCCTGCATGATGAATAGATCAAGAGATGTGATATATATATATATGTATATATATATATGTATATGTATGTATATGTATATGTGTATGCATATATACATACATAATGTACATATATACATACATATATGTATATATGCACACACACACACACACATATATATATATATATATAATAGAATTCTATGCCTCATCAGAAAGAATGACACTGCTCCATTTGTTAGGAAATGGAAAGACTTGGAAAAATATCATATTAATTGAAGTAAGACAGACCCAAAAAACATTAGTCCCATAGTTTCTCTTATTTGCAATAACTAATATATTTCTAGGATAATTTTAGCAAACAAGAACAAAAGATCAATAGGTATGTACATATGACCATATAAGTGAAATGAACTGCATGATAGGGACACAAGAGTTTTTATCTTTGTTGCTGTTGTTTTTAATGTAGTTATAATATACTGTGTGATTTTTTGTTTCTTTTTTCTGTTCTTCCTCCATGTTTTCACTATATTTGATTCTATTACCCTACATCTTGTATATACATTTTTCTCATTTGGGGAGGGGAAGGGAAACAGCAAAATTCTGAAAGAAGGATACAGGTTGACCCATAGTAATAATGCATTGTACAAGACACTATGTTGAAAGTGAACTTTATATCTTCTGGGGTGTAGGGGGAGGGAAGAGTTGGGGAGGTGGGGAAGGGAAGGGATGGTAGGTGAAAAACAAGGAGGGCTAACAATGCTCATAGGAAATTTACTCATTACCTTAAACATGTAATTGTAACCCCTCTGTACAGTATGTTTATAATAAAAAGTATATACTAAAAGTTAAAAATAGAAGAGCCTGGAATGATGAATGCCATGCCCTAAAGACAAGCTATCAACAAAAAATACTGTACCCAGGTAAACTCCCCTTCATAACAGAGGTTCAAATAAAAACCTTGCACAGCATAGAAAAATTGATACTATATCTCCAGCAAAACACCATTACAAAAGAAACTTAAAGATGAACAACCCATAGAAAACCATCAAGAGCATGATAATGGCCAAAAAACAGCCCCCAAACTGAGATGATCATAGTAAGAATCCAGTAGGCACAGACCTTAAGAAAGTGGATAACATGGCAGTAACTACTAAACACCTCTCAATCCTAACAATCAATAGTAATGGAATTAACTCTCCAATAAAGGGACAGATTGTCTAGTTGGAGCAAAAAAGCAAGACCCTTCTACATGCTGCCTTCAAGAGACACACCTTGTCCACAAAAACTAATGTATTCAAAAGTGAAAGGCTGGAACAAAATCTACCAAGGAAATGGCCCTAGTACACAGGTGGGAGTTGCAATCCCATTATTAGAAAAAATACACTTCAAGTTAAAATTAGGGAGAAGAGAAGCTACTTGAAAAAGAGCAATGTCAAACCCTAATCCAGTAGACAGAAACAAATAATTAAAGTAAATGGGTATTAAATGAATTAGAGTCCAAAAAAATAGAAAGAACGAACAACACAAAGACTTGGTTCTTCAAAAAAAATTAACAAAATTGACAGACCCTTAGCAAGTCTTAAAGAAAAGAACACACCCAAATAAACAAACTCTTAGGAGAGAATGGAAACATCACCACAGAAAAAGCTAAGATTCAGAATATAAAAAGGGGATACTTCTCAAACCTTTATGCGAATAACTTTGAGAATCTGAAAGATATGGATGAATTTTTAGCAAATATCGACATGCCCAACCTAAACCAAGACGAGTTAAATCAACTTAACAGACCCATATCAAGCATCAAAATAGAAAGAGCAATAAGAGACCTCCCACCCAAAAATTTGCCCAGGAACAGAAGCAGAACTCAAACCAACACTCCTCCAACTAATGAAATTGAAAGTGAAAGTTTACTATCAAAATCTTTCTATGAAGCCATCATAACCCTCATGCCAAAACCCAGCAGGGACTCATCAAAGAAAGAGAACTATAGACCAATTCATTTGGTAAACATTGATGCAAATTTCTCAACAAAATCTTGCCAATCAACTTCAATTAAACAGAAAAATTATACAATACGATCGAATGGGATTCATTTCAAGGATGCAAAGCTGGTTCAATGTATGCAAATAAATTAATGTAATTCATCATATCAACAAAAGCAAGGATAAAAATCACATGATTATCTCAATAGACAGAGAAAAAGCATTGGACAAGATCACATACCCTATTATGATGAAAACTAAAGAACCTAGGAATCTATGGAACATTCCTCAACATAATGAAGGCTGCATATGGCAAACCTATAGCCAGCATTATACTTAATGGCAAAAAGCAAATGCAGTTTCTTCTAAATTCAGAAATAATACACGAATGTCCACTCACTCCACTTCTCTAAAATATAGGATTATAATGCTTAGCTAGAGCAATATAGCAAGCAACAAACATAAAGAACGTTGATATAGGGAAAGTTGAAGTAAAACTTTTCCTCTTTGTAGATGACATTATCCTGTATTTAAAGAATCCCTTAGACTCAACTCCCAAGTTCCTGGAGCTGATCCAAAAGTTTGGCAAAGTAGCAGAGCATAAAATTAATACTAAAAAATCAATGGCTTTTCTGTATGCCAATAATGAGAAGACCACGGTTGAAATCAGGAAAGAAACTACTGTTGTAATACCCCCCCAAAAAAAAAATTAAAATACTTAGGAATTAATCAAAGAAGTGAAGGACCTTTATGATGAAAACTTTAAAAACCTGAAAAAGGAAATTAAAGCAGAACTATGGAAGTGAAAAAAAAAACTCCTATGCTCCTGGATTGGAAGGATTAACATCTTAAAAATAGTAAGACTGCCAAACGATATTCAATGTTATTCAATGCTATTGAATGAACACCCAAAAATATAGCCACATCAGCCTTTGATGAAATAGAGGAAGCTATCCAACACATTCATATGAAAAATTAAAGACCTGAATGCAAAAACAATCCTTAGCAGAAAGTACAGTGCTGGAGGAATATCAATACCAAACTTCAAACTACAAAGCTATAGTAATCAAAACAGCTTCGTACTGGCGGAATACCAATCCTGAGGACCAATGGAATAGAACTGATAATAAGACAAGATGCAAACCTAAAAGGGATTCAAATATGGAAAGATGAAGTAAAACTCTCCCTCTTTACAGATGACATGATCTTTTTTTTAAAGAACCCCATGGACTCCACTGCCAGGTTACTCAATCTGATTGGAAACTTTGGAAAAGCAGCAGGTTATAAAATTAACCCTGAAAAATAAATGGATTTTCTGTATGCCATTAATGAGAAGAGTGCAGCTGAAATCAGGAAAGCAACTCCTTTTGTAATAGCCCCACAAAAAATAGGTAATGAAAAGAAGTTAAGGACCTCTATGGTGAAAGTTTTAAAAACCTGAAAAAGGAAATTAAAACAGAACTAAGCAAGTGAAGAAACCTCCAATGTTCCGGGACTAGGTGGATTAACATCGAGAAAATAGCAATGCAGACAAAAGCTATCTACAAATTCAATGCAATGCCCCAAAATATCCCATCCTCATTCTTCAATGAAATAGAAGAAGCAATCCAAAAATTCATGTGGAATAATAAAAGACCCCCAATAGCAAAAACAGATATTAGCAGAATGAGCACTGCTAGAGGAATATCAATATCAAATTTTTAACTCTACTGCAAAGCCACAATAATCAAATTGGCTTATTACTGGCCCAAGAATAGATCTGAAAAACAATGGAATAGAAGTGAAGACCCAGAAATGAACCTATAGACCTATAGCCACTTAATCTTTGGTAAGAGAGCCAAAAAATAGAATGGAAGAAAGTTAGCCTCTTCAATAAATGGTGCTGGCAAAATTGGTTAAAAATCTGAGACAACTAAAGCTAGATCCTAATCTATCACCAAAATCAACTCCAAATGGACCAAATACCTTGAAGTCAAAGCAGACATCCTGAAAACATTACAGGCAGGAATGCAGTTGAAACTCTACGGCTCCTTGGCACAAGCTGAAGTTTTCTGAATAAAAACCCACAGGCCTCATACATAAAATATACTTAGAACTCAAAATTTTAATCCCACAACAACAAATCCTCAAAAAGACAACTTGCCCATTAATAAGTGGACTAAAGATTTTAAGGGAGACTTCTCTGAAGAGGAAATAAGAATGGCCAATAGACACATGAAGAAATGCTTAACTTCTCTAGCCATAAAAGAAATGCAGATCAAAACAACATTAAGATACCACCTCACCCCAGTTAGAATGGCAAAAATCAGGAACTCTAATAACAACAGATGCTGGAGGGGATGTGGAGAGAAGGGAACACTACTGTATTGTTTGTGGGATTGTAAACTTGTTCAACCACTTTGGAAAGCAGTATGGTGGTTCCCCAAAAGACTCCACATAGACCTCCCCTATGACCCAGCAATTCCACTTTTGGACATTTACAGAAACAATCACAAACAGGACCATAGTAAAGCTACCACCACAACTATGTTTACTGAATCATTATTTACCATAGCTAAGATATGGAACCAATCCAGATGCCCCTCAGTAGATGAATAGATCAAGAAAATGTGGTATATATACACAATGGAATTCTATGCGTCCCTCAGAAAGAATGATATTGCCCCATTTGGTAGGAAATGGAAGTCTTGGAAAAGATTATATTAAATGAAGTAAGCCAGGTCTAAAGAAGCATAGGTCCCATGGTTTCCTTTATTTGCAATAACTAGAATATGTCTAAGACAAGTAGAAAAAGTCAAAAGCTATGTACATATGACCAGATAAGATGAAATTAAGCGAAATGAACCCCAAGATAGGGATACAAGTGCTTTTTTTTTACTTTCTTGCTATTGTTTTTAACATATTTATAAGGTATCATGTGACTTTTTTTTATTGCAATGTATGTTCCTCCCCCATGGTATAAGCCTTCTTTTCACTGTATTTGATGTTGGTATAATTGGGGGAGGGGAAGGGAAAAAAATCCAAAACGTTTAAATAGGGATACAGGTTGACCCATTGTAACAATAAGATATAAAAGGCACTATGTTATAAAATGAATTTTACAATTTAGACAATTTAGCAGGGAAGTATAGTTGTGGAGGTGGGAAGGAAGGAATGGTAGGTGAAAAACAAAGGAGGAGGCAATGCTTGATAAGAAATGTACTCATTATTTTGCTCATGTAACTGTAACCCTTCTGTATAGTATTTTCACAATAAAAAAACTTATTAAAAAAGAAATGCTCAGCTTCTCTAGCCATAAAAGAAATGAAAATCAAAACAATATTGAGATTCCACCTCACCCCAGTTAGAATGGTTATAAATAAAAATCTAATAACAATAGATGCTGAGGGGATGTGGCCAAAAGGGAACCCTACTGCACTGTTGGTATGAGTATTGACTTGTTCAACCACTTTGCAAAGCAGTATGGAAGTTCCTCAAAAGACTACACATAGAGTTCCCCTATGATCCAGCAATCCCACTTCTGGGCATTTACCCCAATGAACACAAACAAGGCCATACTGAAGCTACCCATACAACTATGTTTATTGCAGCATTATTCACCATAGCTAAGATACTGAACTAATCCAATACCCCTTAGTAGATCAATGGATCAGGAAAATGCTATATATATATATATTATACTCCCATCAGAAAGAACAACACTTCCCCATTTGTTAGGAAATGAAAAGTCTTGGAAAAAATTTTATTAAGTAAAGTAAGCCAAGCCCAAAGAAATATAGGTCCCATGATCTCCCTTATTTGCAATAATTAGTACACATCTAGGATAATGACCATATAAAATGATATTAAGTGAAATGAACCTCAAGATATGGACACAAAAATTTACTCTTTGTTTTTCTTGTTTTTGATGTACTATGTGATTTTTTTGTTTTGTTTCTTTTGTATGTTTTTCCTCCCATGATATATCCCTATTGTAACTGTATTTGGTTTTGTTGCCTTGAATCTTGTATATACATTTATCTAATTTGGGGAGGGGAAGGGAAACAGCAAAATGATGAAACAAGGACATAGGATGCTCACAAGATACTTAGAAGACACTATGTTGGAAATGAACTATACAACTTTTGGTTGGAAGGACTGGGAGAGGTGCAGAATGGAAAGGATAGTTGGAGAAAAAGAAAGGGGTAACAATGCTAGAAAAGAAATATACGCGTTATCTTAGTGATTTTACTGTAACCCCTCTTTACAGCACCTTTACAAAAATAAAATTTTAAACAAAGTAAGATAATTCAGTCATTTCTGATGTATCCAGTTCTCATGTGACTGGAAAATTTGAAAGCTTTTTCTGCTTGAGAAATTCTAGATTTAGCAATGACATCACACTCACAAGTTCAGGCTAGAACATGGGCTTTTTTATTTATCAGGACAGTTATGCCTTTATCAGTTATTGATTCTGTCATCTTGTCTAGTATAAAAGATTATGAAATATTTGTTTATATCACCAAAACAATTAATTAGTATAAAAAGATAGTGAGCTTTTAAAAATGAATGATGCATATGAGAAATAGCATCCCTAACAGAAAAGTTCTATAAGTATTCACTACATGATCAAAAAATGCCCAAATTGAAAATCAGAACAGGTCAATGGCATTCTTCACTGTGGGTAGGTCAAGTCCCAGTAGCTCAGTTTCTATATCTGTAAAATAGAACTGTTAATAGATGACAGACACGTAGAGTGAAACATGTAAGCATTAAATGGCAACTATACATATATATATATATATACATATATATATTATAAAATTATTTGTAGATATCTAATTTTAAACTCTTAGGTTAATCACTGTCTAATCAGGAAAACAAAAACAACTTAGTGCTTAAATTAAGGAAATTTAATGCCTAAGTTA
Source organism: Dipodomys ordii (assembly GCF_000151885.1). Classification (NCBI taxonomy): domain Eukaryota; kingdom Metazoa; phylum Chordata; class Mammalia; order Rodentia; family Heteromyidae; genus Dipodomys; species Dipodomys ordii. Next base: position 25,445 of record NW_012267394.1, on the reverse strand, counting down.
TAAAAGAACTATAAGATAAATGGGAATAGTGAAGTAATTGAGAGATTGCCAAAGATAAAAATTTTGAATAATAGAATGTTAAGTCAAAGGAAGAAGTACATATAATTAGAATGGAAGCTTTGGTTCAGGGTCATCTAGAGGAACTGCAACCACAGTAGGTTTCCACAAAACTAGCTAGAGCTATGGAGATCAAGAAGAAAATACTTTGACTTTAGCTTCCTGTACTCCAGCTTTGTGTTATGTAGCTTTCATTATTGGTAGAGAGCAGTTAACAAGCCTGGGCTCTGGCTTTTGTCTTACAATACTAGCTATTTAAAAGGTACATGTTAAAAAGAATCATAGATTGATGCCAGCCTAGAAAAAAAAATAGCAAGACCTCAGATCAACCTGAAAGCCAAGTGTGGTGGTGGTGGTGACATGTACTAGTTATTCCAGCTACATGAGAAGCTTAGGTATAAGGATCACATTCTGAGACTTGCCCTATAGATATAACTGAGATTCTATCCAAAATTAACCAAAGCAACAATATGTTCAGAGTATGGTTCAAGTAGTAGAGTGCTTGCTTAACAAAATTCCAATACAGAGAAAGAAAGAAAGAAAGAAAGAAAGAAAGAAAGAAAGAAAGAAAGAAAGAAAGAAAGAAAGAAAGAAAGAAAGAAAGAAAGAAAGAAAGAAAGAAAGACAGGAAGGAAGGAAGGAAGGAGAAAGAAAGAAAGAGAGATAGAAGGGAGGAAGGGAGGGAAGGAGGAAGGGAAGGGAAGGGAAGGGAGGGAAAGAAAAGGAAAGGTAAAGGAAGGGAAGGGAAGGGAAGGAAAGGAAAGGAAAGGAAAGGAAAAAATGCATACCAAGAATTTAACTTTATGTTAACAGATGATATTAATCAATTATTCTTATTCCTACTACATAAGGTATGCCTTTTTTGAGGGGGGGGCTGGTGGTGGGGCCTGAATTCTGGGTCTGGGCGCTGTCCCTAAGCTCTTCAGCTCAAGGCTAGCATTCTAGCACTTGAGCCACAGTGCCACTTCTGGCTTTTTTTTTTTTTTTGCTTATGTGGTGCTGAGGAATCAAACCCAGGGCCTCAAGCATGCAAGGCAAGCGTTCTACCACTGAACCACCTTACCAGTCCAAGGTATGCCTTTATACTAAAATGAAGATAAATATTTTACCTTTAGTAAGAGCTAAGAATGATCAATGTATGTAAACTGGTTGCTTAAACACTTTCACTTAGAAATCTTGTTTATTTTTGCATGGAAAACAAGTGCTTTTACCATGGGACCTATGTTTCTTTGGGCCTGGCTGACTTCACTTAATATAATTTTTCCAAGATTTTCCATTTCCTAACAAATGCGGCAATGTCATTCTTTCTGATGGAGGCATAGAATTCCATTGTATATACATATACCACATTTTCTTGATCCATTCATCTACTGAGGGGCATCTGGGTTGGTTCCATATCTTAGCTATGGTAAATAATGCTGCAATAAAC
>NW_012267394.1:11442-22834 GCF_000151885.1 Dipodomys ordii | reverse complement strand
AGGGTAAACAAAGGAGGAGGCTGCAATGCTTGGTAAGAAATGTATGCATTATCCTGCCCATGTAATTGTAACCCCTCTGTACAGTATGTTCACAAAAAAAATAAAATTAAATAAAAAAATAACAAAAAAGTGCTTTTAACATTGAGCTCAAGAAAATTATAATGGATATGCCAAAGATAGAAATCCAATGTAATAGCTTTTATATTTGTTTGCTCATATCTAAAAATAAGTAATTTTCATGTCATGACCCAGCACACATACACATACTTACCGTCTCACCACACACACCCTCCAAAAAGTTAAACAGATGTTAATATGTATTCTATTCCATTTTTTAAAATATTGAACAAAACCCATTAAATTGATTTCCAAACTTATTGATAGATTCCAATCCACGCTTTTAAAAAACTGTATTATTCACCTCTGGTCATCAACTACATGCCATTGGGGCAAATGAGGATTTTGTCCTTAAGAGTTGAAAACAGTTCTCATTGTTGCAACGGGTCCACCTCTATCCTTATTTAAATTACTACAAGTTGTCATGTCGAAAATGAACTTTACAACTTTGATGGGGGGGAGGGAGAGGCTGGGAAGTGATGGGAAGGGGAAACAAAGGAGGAGGCTAAAATGCTTGCTAAGAAATGTACCCATTATCTTGCCCATTTAATTGTAACCCCTCTGTACAGTATTTTCACAATAAAAAATAAAAAAGATTAGAAAACACTTAAAATAACTTTTAACTTGTTTTACATTTTTCATGTTTTTAGGATATAACACCTTGAATTAGTCTCTATGTGTTCTCAAATTTTCTCTTTATGCTTACCACAAGCAAAGCACAGTTTGGTTCAAATTGGGAAAATTCGGTATTCTGTCAGGTTCTGAAACAAAAACTAAAGGGATTAACTCAAAAACAACTTCAATGTAATTTAGCAACATGCTATTAATTTAAAAAGGCTTTTATTCTAGTAGAAACAGGGACTCATGATTTTTGACTATCACATCAGAATTTTTGGTCATTCAAAAATCACATTTTAAAGAAGTTATATTGTCTCAAATAGTTCAGGATTTCTATCATGCTGTAGGAAAACAAAATATTTTTGTTCCTTAAACACAGCTGGAATATTTGAGGCTGTACAATTGGCTATATATTAAAAGATCCATAGAGTATAATATAATTAATGAAGATTCCAGAAACATCCAGGAATGTGAATATAATATGTTGGAAACTTCATCAGAGATTCTTAGGCAAATTTTCAATGGGCCTTTAATGCTACAGTAAAATTACCCATTCTTCACTGTCATCCTAGTACTCATAATAAATACCATCACTCTAAATAGTTTGGGGATGATATCTAATGCACAGTAGACAAATTTATCCCATAGGCACATGCTCACTAATTCAACAACCTTTATCTGAATATAAAAATGGACATAGTGTCTTCAAGACAAACTTAACTGCTGAAATAGTTATGCATATGTAAAGGATGGATAAAGGGCACGTAAAAATCTCTTGCCCAAAAAACTAATTTATTTTTGTGTTTGTAATAAAATCCCATGGCAAGAAACATTGGTATCATTAATATACACCAAAAACATGAAAGAAAGTAATATAAAATAGGCTCTCTTGGGAGGTAGATACAGCAGGAGATGTGAGGGTAAATGGAGAGGATATATGGCAATGAATATGATGAAGTACTGTGTATGCATGCATGAAAATGGAACAATGAAAATGTTGAAATTGTTGTAGAAGTGGAAAGGAGAGGGAGAGTGACAGAGGGGTTGAGGTTGGTGGGTACACTGTATTCATGTATGGATTTCATCAATGAAAACACCCCTTTCTACAACTAATATAATCTAATGAAAGTCATAAAAATGAATTCCTATGATAACACCACTGTATAACTTAGGGTCTCACTGTGTTTAGTGTTAATTAGGAAAGTTACTTGCCTTTTCTGACCCTCATTTTCTTCACCAAGCAAGTGAAAACAATAATAGAAGATGTCACACAGAGCTATTGCAAAGATTTAAAAAGATTATATTCAGAACAGGGCTTGTTTCAGTGTTTAGAAAATGAAAGGTTATTATTTAATATTTTCACCAATAATAAACTTACATGATATAATTAGAATGATGATGATTCTATGTATGTCATTTTTCCCAGCTCATCTTCAGCTTTTTGTCTAATCAAGTGATTGCCAGTAACCACAGCTTCTACCGGCAATCTGTGGATAACAACGTATCAGTGGTATATTACTAACAACTAACTTCATGTCCACATTTATGAACCTCAAGATGCATCTATTTCATTCATTGAGATTTATTCTGGAAGTCTCATCTTCACCCAAAATGACTTATGACATTGTTGAGAGTAGCTTCATGTTGTGACTGAATGACAAAGAAATGAGGCATCCACTTCACACTTTATCCATCCTTACTTGACATGCTCAGTTATCCAATGTCACTCTCTGTGTACCCTGTCACATAAGGAGCTCTAGAACATGAGTACACAGCCTCTGTGGGGAAAGCCCAGTGGTGATAATGCTGAAGTACCATATGTGAATATGATATAAAATCAAATTTAGTCAGAACAAAACAAACTGAGATTGTCACCTCATGCAGTGCAGTAAATGAAAAGACCATTAAAGTCTATGAATTAGTTCCTAAACTCTCACACTATGCAGATGAGATGAATCTCTTACTGAGAGAGCAGGGTCTGTGTTTGTTGACCCAATCAGTGAGTGTGATTATAGATCCTCACAGCACTGAACCATTAGCGGAGATGAAATTTGAGTAACAATATGTCAGAGGCTGATAGCTAAACAATATGTGCTCCTCTAAGGACTTCCACATATGAGTAAATTGAAAAAAATCTGAAGAAGGGACAAAGTGTTTTATCTGCAAATCATTTATGATAGTTTTGTGAACAGGGCATGTTACTGTATCTTTACAAGTTAGTTTCCTGTATACACTTCACTATTACAGGACATTGAATCTCTATTTTGTGAACACAGTTAACCTAGGGAAATGTTGAAGGCATATGCTTTCTCCACATTCATCCGGCATTTCAATTTTTCTTGGTATAGAAATAAAATCTTGCCATTACTTTTTGTGTAGCTCCTTTTTGAAGTTAAACAGGTCATTTTAAGGAATTAAATATTATATTTTAAAGTAGCTTTCAAAATAGCTTGAATTTTGACATAGCATGCATAAAAATCACATGTATAGAAAATACATAGTAGTACCCAAGTTGATTACAGTTCTGTAACAAATAGAAAGTAAATAGGAACTTAAAAAGTTTTAGCAAATACATTAATGATGGAAATGATGAGGCATTACTAAAAATGGTAAATTACTCAATACTATCATGTAGCACTTTTTGGAAAACATCTGCTTATATAAAAAAACAGTTTGGCAATTTATTAAGCTGTAAACTGCATCATATTAACTTATTATAAGTCACCTTATACTTATTGACTACTTATATAATTTTTTTTCAAATCATATATTTTCTTGTAATAAATATTAATTTAATTTTATGCAATATAGGTGAAACCAATGTATTTTTTTACAATATTAAGATAGTTATCGCACTCCAGCTCATATTAGTTAGCAAAAGTAATTTTTCTTCAAGTTATTCTGAAAACCACACATGGTCCTTTCTTCATATTCTAACTCTTATTTAAAAATTATAGCTTTTCTCTGTTAGTGCATATGCTTTTATTATGTCCTAGTCCATTTTGCTCTAATGCTAATCTCTAGTCTAATATAATTATATATACCATTGGTAGTATAATTTAGTAACTGTAACAATACCATCTGTTAGAATTTGAATTGAAACTCTAAATCACTTATATTATGCTGAATTAAACACCTGTCCATTAGGTTCTAGACTTGAGACCAGGGATTCATTCTGAACTATCATTACACAGCAATCCAATGATGGTAAATAGGCCATGTTTATTGGAATAAACTAATGGAGAAACTCCATTTCCAATTCCCCAAACTTATCTGTTCTTTTAAAATGTGTTGCTTACTTTTTTTTGACTTTTTTATTAATAAGTTTTTTATTGTGAAAATACCATAAAGAGGGCTTACAATTACATAAGCAAGTTAATGAGTACATTTCTTATCAAGCATTGTTGTCTTCTCCGTTATTTCCCATTACCATCCCTGCCCTCCCATCTACCCCTCCTCCCCACCAAAGTTGTAAAGTTCGTTTCTGGAAATAGCATCTTGTACATTTCATTGTTGCAATGGGTCCACCTGTATCCCTATTTAAACAATTTGTTTGATTGTTTTAATGTTACCAAAGTGATTATTTTTCTAAACTTTGTTTCACATTGAAATTACTGTTTGGCAAGAATCCATGGAAAATGAAGCCAAATTGATTCATAGGCACAGATTGGGGGCTGTGGCTTTTTAGTCACCTTTAGTGTCTGTGCTTAGGCCTGCCTGGTCTCTTAAAATACCACTTATATCTTCAGTTTTTTATAGGTTAATGTTCAATATTACTATTGAAATACATACATTATCTTTATCTGTGTTTGTGTACTTACTTGGAAAGTTGAAAACACCCATAATATAGTCCAAGTCAGATGAAATAAAATGAAGGCCTTCTGAAGAGGCAGGTTCTTCCCATACCTTGGGAAATAGACTATATGAATGGACAGAATAATTTTATGTCATAAATACAAAAAATTGTAAATGTACCTACCCTATCTCAACTATACCATAGAACTCTTAAGTAAGAGCTATCATTTCCCACTTAGTGTGTTCTGAATTTTTATTGTATCTTCTCCAAATTCCAATTTTGAAATCTCAATCCAAAGGTCATCATAGCAGAAGGCAGTTTAGGAGCAATGAGGTAATGGTGGGAGAGCCTTCACAAATAAGATTGTAGTGTTTTTCTCAAATCTGATGAAAAAAATATGTGAATACTTTTTTTTATATTTTATTTTATTTTATTTGTGAACATACTGTACAGAGGGGTTACAATTACATGGGCAGGTTAATGCGTACATTTCTTAACAAGCATTGCAGCCTCATCCTTTGGTTTACCGTTCACATCCCTTCTCAACCACCCCCCTCCCCCCCAATCCCAACCCTTCTCCTTCCCCTCCCCTTCCCTCCCACCCCGCCCCCGGAACCGAAGTTGTAAAGGTCGTTTTGGACATGACAACTTATACTTCTCGTTGTTGCATCAGGTCCCCCTGTATCCTTAAACAACTGTTTTTTCCCCCTCTCCTCCACAAGTTATACAGACATCAAATATAGTGAAAGCAGAGGTTATACTGTGGGGGAAAGACATACAAAGCAACAAAGAGATAGTATTATAAATGCGTTAGAAACATGCATGAAAGAAAAAACATTAAAATACATGTCTAAGGGTTCATTTTCCTGACATTACATTATCTGACCTTTTCCGCTTGACTCAAATATACTAGATATTGCAAATAAGGGAAACCATGGGACCTATGCTTATTTGGGCCTGGCTTACTTCACTTAACATAGTTTTTTCCAAGATTTTCCATTTTCTAACAAATGGGGCAATGTCATTCTTTCTGATGGAGGCATAGAATTCCATTGTGTATATATACCACATTTTCTTGATCCATTCATCTACTGAGGGGCATCTGGGTTGGTTCCATATCTTAGCTATGGTAAATAATGCTGCAATAAACATAGTTGTGCTGGTAGCTTTAGTGTGGTCTTGTTTGTAAGCATTTGGGTAAATGCCCAAAAGTGGGATTGCTGGGTCATAGGGGAGTTCTATGTGAAGTCTTTTGAGGAACCTCCATACTGCTTTCCAAAGTGGTTGAACAAGTTTACATTCCCACCAACAATGAAGTAAGGTTCCTTTCTGTCCACATCCCCTCCAGCATCTGTTGTTGTTAGAGTTCTTGATTTTTGCCGTTCTAACTGGGGTGAGGTGATATCTCAATGTTGTTTTGATTTGCATTTCTTTTATGGCTAGGGATGTTGAACATTTCTTCATGTGTCTATTGGCCATCCTTCTTTCTTCTTCAGAGAAGTTTCTCTTTAAGTCTTTCGCCCACTTATTTATTGGGCAGTTGTTTCTTTGAGGATTTGTTGTTGGGGGGTTTAATTTTTTGAGTTCCAAGTATATTTTAGATATGAGACCCTTGTCCGTTGTATGGCTAGTAAAGATCTTCTCCCAATCTGTGGGCTTTCTATTGATCTTGCTAGCTATGTCATTTGCCCTGCAGAAGCTCTGCAACTTTATGCAATCCCATTTGTCCAACCTTTCTTTGATTTGTTGTGTTTCCGGGTCTCTATTCAAAAAATTTCGGCCTGAGCCAAGGAGACCTAGGGTTTCTCCTATTCCATCCTGTAATGTTTTCAGAGTGTCTGCTTTGACTTCAAGGTCTTTGATCCATTTGGAGTTGATTCTGGTGCAGGGTGATATATAAGGATCTAGCTTTAGTTTTCTACATGTAGTTAACCAATTTTGCCAGCACCATTTACTGAAGAGGCTGTCTTTCTTCCATTCTATTGTTTTAGCTCCCTTATCGAAGATTAGATGGCTATAGGTCTGTAGGTTCATTTCTGGGTTTTCAATTCTATTCCATTGGTCCTGAGGTCTGTTCTTATGCCAGTACCAAGCTGTTTTGATTACTATGGCTTTGTAGTAGAGTTTGAAATTTGGTATTGATATTCCTCCAGCAGTGTTCTTTCCGTTGAGGAGTGTTTTTGCTATTCGGGGTCTTTTATTGTTCCATATGAATTTTTGGATTGCCTCTTCTATTTCCTTGAAGAATGAGGTTGGAATTTTGATAGGTATTGCGTTGAATTTGTAGATAGCCTTGGGAAGTATTGCCATTTTCACGATGTTAATCTTTCCAATCCAGGAGCATGGGAGGCTTTGCCATTTTTTTAGTTCTGTGTTGATTTCCTTTTTCAAGATTTTAAAGTTTTCATCATAGAGGTCCTTCACTTCTTTAGTTAAGTTAATTCCTAGGTATTTTATTTTTTGTGGGGCTATTACAAATGGAGTTGCTTTCCTAATTTCAGCCACACTTTTCTCATTATTGGCATACAGAAAAGCCATTGATTTTTGGGGGTTAATTTTATACCTGCTACTTTGCCAAAGTTTTGAATCAGCTTGAGTAATTTGGGAGTGGAGTCTATGGGATTCTTTAAATACAAGATCATGTCATCTGCAAAGAGGGAGAGTTTTATTTCTTCTTTCCCTATTTGGATCCCCTTTATGTCTGCATCTTGTCTTATTGCTGTAGCTAGGCATTCTAATACTAGATTGAAAAGGAGTGGAGAGAGTGGGCATCCTTGTCTTGTTCCTGAGTTAAGAGGAAATGGCTTTAGTTTTTCACCATTGAGTATAATGCTGGCTGTAGGTTTGTCATATACAGCCTTTATTGTATTGAGGAATGTTCCATGGATTCCTAATTTTTCCAAAACCTTCATCATGAAGGGGTGTTGGATCTTGTCGAATGCTTTTTCTGCATCTATTGAGATAACCATGTGGTTCTTATTCTTGCTCCTGTTGATGTGATGAATAATATTAATTGATTTGCGTATATTGAACCAGCTTTGCATCCCTGAAATGAATCCTGTTTGATCGTGGTGTATGATTTTTTGGATGAAATGTTGAAGTCGATTGGCCAAAATTTTGTTGAGAAGTTTTGCATCAATATTCATCAAAGAGATGGGTCTATAGTTCTCTTTCTTTGATGAGTCTCTGCCTGGTTTTGGGATGAGGGTTATGATGGCTTCATAGAATGTGTTCGGTAGTGAGCTTTCTCTTTCAATTTCATTGAAGAGTTGGAGGAGTATTGGTGTGAGCTCTGCTTTGAAGGCCTTGTAAAATTCCGCTGTAAAACCATCTGGTCCTGGACTTTTCTTAGCTGGGAGGTCTCTTATTGCTGTTTCTATTTCAATGCTTGATATGGGCCTGTTAAGATAGTTTAACTCATCTTGGTTTAGTTTTGGCATGTCAATATTTGCTAGGAAAAGGTCCATTTCTGTCAAGTTCTCAAACTTATTAGCATAAAGTTTTGAGAAGTATTCCCTTATAATGTTCTGAATCTTGGTTGTTTCCGTGGTGATGTTTCCATTCTCATCTCTGAGTTTATTAATTTGGGTGTGTTCTCTTCTTTTTCTGATAAGATTTGCTAAGGGTCTGTCAATTTTGTTAAGTTTTTCGAAGAACCAACTCTTTGTTTTGTTGATTCTTTCTATAGTTTTTTTGGATTCTAATTCATTTAATTCTGATTTAATTTTGATTATTTCTTTCCGTCTACTGGATTGGGGTTTATCTTGCTGTTCTTTTTCAAGGAGGTTTAGATGTGTCATTAAATTGTTAGTTTCAGATCTCTCCAATTTGTTGATGTAGGAGCTCAGAGCTATAAACTTGCCTCTGAGTACTGCCTTTGCTGTGTCCCAGAGGAGCTGGTAATTTGTGTGTTCATTTTTGTTGAATAGCATGAACATTTGGATTTCCTTTCTAATCTCTTCCATGACCCACTCATGATTCAGCAGTGTGTTGTTCAGCCTCCATGTGATGCCGGACTTTCTTTGGTGGCTTTTGGTGTTGAGTTCTAATTTTATTCCCTTGTGGTCAGAGAGGATGCAAGGTATAACTTCAATGTTTCTGAATTTAGACAAGTTTGCTTTGTGGCCTAAAATGTGGTCTATTTTAGAAAATGTTCCATGTGCTGCTGAGAAAAACGTGTATTCTGATGCTGCTGGGTGAAATGTTCGGTAGATGTCTGTTAAGTCTAGTTGATCTATGCAGCTGTTTAGATCTGCGGTTTCTCTGTTGAGTTTTTGCCGAGTTGATCTATCTCGTGGGGAGAGTGGTGTGTTAAAATCCCCAACAATTAATGTCTTTGGATCTATATGGGATTTGAGGGAAAGTAGTGTTTCTTTGATAAATTTGGGTGCTCCATTGTTTGGCGAATAGATATTTAGAATTGTAATATCCTCCTGAAGGAGAGATCCTTTAATTAGTATGTAGCGACCTTCTTTATCTCTTCTCACCAATTTTAATTTGAAGTCTATTTTATCTGATATTAGGATTGCAACTCCCGCCTGTTTATGGGGGCCGTTTGCTTGGAAGATTTTGTTCCAGCCTTTAACATTGAAAATGTGTTTGTTTTTACGGGCAAGATGTGACTCCTGCAGGCAGCAGATAGAAGGGTCTTGTTTTTTAATCCAACTAGACAGTCTATGTCGCTTAATTGGAGAGTTCAGTCCGTTAACGTTAAGAGATAGGACTGAGAGGTATTTGGGAGTTCCTGCCATGTTATCGACCTTCTTGGGGGCTGCAAAAACTGGGTTCTTCCTATGGTTCTTGGATTCTCAGTTTGGGTGCAGTTTCTTGGCCTTTATTGCGGTCTTGTTGGTTTTCTATGTGTAGGACATCTTTAAGAATCTTTTGTAGGGCTGGTTTGGTGGAGATGTATTGTTTCAATTTTTCTTTGCTATGGAAGGTTTTTATTTGGCCTTCAGTTATGAAGGAGAGTTTAGCTGGGTACAGTATTCTTGGTTGATAGTTGTTTGTTTTTAGGGCATGGCATACATCATTCCAGGCTCTTCTTGCTTTGATTGTCTCTGCTGAGAAATCTGAGGTGATTCTAATTTGTTTCCCTTTATAGGTGATTACCCTTTTTTCCTTGATGGCTTTAAGGATCTTTTCCTTGATACTGTGTGGATTATAATGTGACAGTGGCATGTCCTATTCTGGTCTGGTCTATTTGGGGTTCTAAATGCTCCTTGTACCTGAATAGGGCTATCTTTTTGTATGTTTGGGAAGTTCTCTGTTTCTAGGTGCTCCTCTACACCCATTATCCTTAGATTAGGCCTTCTAATGGTGTCTTCCAGGTGTTGGATAGATCTATCATATTTCTTGGACTTGTCTTGGATGGTTGTATGTTCTTTCTCTATAATATCTAGGCTGTCTTCAATCCCTGAGATTCGATCTTCTGCATGGTCTAACCTGCTCTCAAGACTCTCTACTTTGTTTTTTATCTCTTTTCCTTCTAGTTGGTCAGCTTTGATGGCTTCAAGTTCTTTGTTGAAGCTCTGTTTTAGGTCTTGTATGAATTTCTTTACTTCCTTAATTTGGTGTTCAGTGTTTGTTCTCAAATCACTTAGTTGATTGGTTATGGTTTCTTTGGACTCCCATTCCTTCTCATTCAGCATTCCCTTTGTGGTCTCCCTGACTTCCTTCAGCTCTTTGTTAATGGATTCCATGAACGCCTTAAGAGATCTTTGTGTATTCTCTACCTGGTTTCTCAATTCCTGTATTACTCTTTGATTAGCTTCCTCCCGTTCGTGGGATTCCTGTAGTTCTCTTTCCTCTTGTTCATGGGATTCCTGCAGTTCTCTTTGAGTGTTCTAAGCCTGCTCACGCCATTCCTCACTTTCTCTTTTTGTATTCTCAAGTTGTTCACGCAAATCCTGTATCAGTTTTTGAGTAGCTTCCTCACGCTTATGATATTCCTGTATAAGCTTTTGGGATGCCTCCTCTTTCTCCCTTTCACGCTCATACAGAGTCTTTTGTAAGTTGTCAAACTTCTCATTTATCATGGTTGCCAGCAGTGTCTGTAGAGCTATTTGGGAACTCTCCTCTGGATTATTCATTATCTGTTCTGACCCCTGATTATCAAGATTGGGAATTGAGATATCCTGATTTGCCATTTTTCTTGAGTTTTTCCTGCTTACTCTGCCCATTTGAGATGAAAATAGCACCAGTTTTGTGCTAGAACACTATCTTAAGGCAACCATCAATCAAAGTTTGCTTTTTTACAGTCAATAGTCTACAGATAAAATCTAGTTCAACAGATACATCTATTCAACATCAAACAAATAAATGTTAATGGGCTTTGAACCGCAGAGAAGAATTTGGAAGACCAGAAATTATTAGGGTTAGGGAGAGATATAGGTAAAAAATAGTAATAGTTTGGTGTTGGGGGGCACAGGGAGAGTTAACTATGTCCTAATCCCAATGCAGGAAATAGGTTGTGTAGGATGCAAGTAGAGAGAGAGAGAAAAAGAAGAGAGGGAAAGTGAAATGAAAACAGACCAGAAAAAAATAGAAACGTAAAAATTAATATTATTATGGAGATTAAAAGACCATCTATTTAGAGAGGAATGTGTGTATATTAAGAAAAGGGAAGGGACATAGAGGAGAAGTGAAAAATTTTAAAAAATGCTTAAAATATTATATAGGTATAAAGAGGTAGTACTGCTAGTCAGGTATTTAAGTCTCAATGGTTTTGAATTTAGTAATACATTTCTGGATTAAGTGTGTACACAATAGGGTCTACTAGTTAACTACGGGTTTATCTGAGGATGTGCAGGACAAGAGTTAAGTCACATAAAGAAGATCAAGAGAGAGGAATAGGTGAAC
>NW_012267394.1:4803-10792 GCF_000151885.1 Dipodomys ordii | reverse complement strand
AGCTCCTCCGAGCTTTGTCGGTATCCAAGATGGAGATCACCGGTGCTGGGGGGGGAGGGGTGGCCTTCCCTCCTCTGCTCCCTGAGAAGGAGTGAGGACGTCGGGCTTCTACTCATGCCGAGTCTTGGATCCTGGGTCGTCTCTGGTCTGCAAACTGCAGGATGAAGATGTCCGCTCCTTGTCGGTTCTTGGTGGTGTTAAGTAGAATCCACTCGCCTGCTGCGTCTGGCTCCTTCGTCCCGGACTCTCTGTGTGAGCGCTCAGGTATGGCTGCGGTCGCCACCGCGACCCTGCCGTTGCTGCGGCGGCTGCTGGCATGCGCTCAGATGTGTCTTGTTGTCTTCGCTTCCCCTCTCTTTGTCTAACTCTCTGTCCTGTGATGGCACACTTGGTGTGATTCTCTGGCTTAGGACTGTTCACTGGAACTCTAAAACTGCTTTCTATGAGAGAGCTTGTTCAGATTCCAGCTTCTCCTCCGCTATCTTCCGCCGTCTCCTCATGGGACTCTTATCTCCTGTATGTATTCTTTACCTGCCATAGAACTCACCATTGTCTGGTGTTGGACTTTCTAGCCACCATAGTTCAGACACAAAAATTTCTGTTCTTTAAGACAACAAGCTTGTGGCATTTTTGTGATACAAGATTTCATAATCTAAGTTCCCATCTCAAACTTCCTACTGCCTAAAACTGTTTCTTCTATTAATTCACATACTCGTTAGTCTATTTTATTTCCCAAGATAGAGGAAAAGCTACCGTTCAAGCCATTTCTTTTGACCAGGAAATCACAGCAGATTTCTTCAAACTTACAGCTAATTACTCTAACACAGTTAAAGGTAATAATATGTATTTAAACAATAAATCAAACATGAACTCATGTTCTGTACAAGATATTCCATTTAAAAAAATATTGTCACGAAAGTTTTTTTTTTCAAATTGGGAAAGATGATTTATTTCTAATTGCATGGTAGTTCAATGTCAATGACCATAAACTATTTCACAAAAAATACATGCAAATTCTACTTGAGATTTGAAAATGAATATTTGTGTTAAATCAAGAAGGGATGCCAGTTTCTAAAAGCAGATTTTCAGTCTTGAAGATGGTGATACTTTAAAAGCTTAACCTTCAAAATTCTTCCATCCATCTGCTAGATTAAAAAATAATTAAGCTTAAAGGAAATAACCTAAAATAAATGCAACTTTCTTGCCAAGATCATTTAAATTTGTTCAAAATAATTAGAATGTTTTCTTTTGTTCCACAGGCTGCTTATTTTGACAGAACAACATTCTTATGTTTTGGAATCATTTACTTAAAGATAGATATAAAACAATTTAAAGTACTTGTTTTTTCTAATGGAAATAATTTTTAATATAGTTAGCTTTTCTAATGTCACTGGATGTGCATTGTCTGATAACAGAATGCCTGTTTTCTATCATATATAACAAGTATCAAGTTGAACTTCAGGTGAGTTGGACACTAAGTTTGACCTTTTCAACTCCAAAGATCATCTTTTGTTTATTTTTAATCTGCATCCTCACTTCAGTTTCCTCTCTCATCCTTTCCTATGAAAAAGTAGCATAGTACCAAGGATTTATGCTAGGAAACTTTAAATAGTTAATGCACTTTCCTCCTTCACTGAAGTTAACAAAATTACCTAAGTCAAAGGAAAACATTAACTAAAGAACAAAGATCATTTATGTCAATGGATAGTTAATGATTCTACTGTTTAACTCTGTGGAGAGATTTGTTTCTGTTCCCTTCCATTTATCCTCCACATTGTGTCTTGCCCTTGGTACTTCATGAATTCCTTTTTTCCTCCCCCTTTCACTATACTCTCTGGCTAATTTAGCAAGCAAGTGTGTAAAAAAACATTTTACTGAGTCACAAAGAGACAAATGGCTTTCATATAGGCAGATGTTTGAGACTGGATTATATAGTTAATGCAGGAACAAAATACCACTATGAATTAGAAAGGGCAGTTAGAAAGATGCAGCACCCATAAATATTTTTGAAAGTTGACATTTTAACTAGGTACATAATGACATGATCAAGGTCAAAGTTACAGTGTTGCATCTAGACTTCACTTAGAACCTACACATTGTAGGCAAAGTAATTCTAATGTAAGAATGCTCAGTTAATAGCATGCTGCACAATGCATTTATAGCAAATAAAAGAGGGGCTCAGAAGTTTCAGCTTTCCTAAATATCCAGCTATTAGATTTCACAGTAAAACTGGACAGAAAATTAGAGGGACTTTAGTTCTTATGATATTCATTTTCACAAAGACAGTGGCCTTACACTTCCTTGGTGAGCCACATAACAGGTAACATCAGATACTTTGAGGTCACTGTATATCCATTTACATACTATGCTTATTGAGGTTGCTTCAGATCCAAGGGAATATTACTAGATTCACTGGTCCAACAGGTGGCCTAGGAGATTTTTTTTAAATACAGTGATAAAATTCAATGCATATCCAATAAAATTAAGAAAACTGAATTGAGGAAAAATATTGGGAGGTATGGGGAGAATGATGAAAGGAGTGGCATCAGTCAATATAATTTATATTAATAAGCTGATTTGTTGAATGGTATCTTCTTTATACAATGACTTAAGAGGAATAAAAATACAAACAAAAGATAAATCCTAGTTAGAATGGCCACTATATCACCATATAAGCCTTTAAATTCTCTCTGACGATCTCTGGTCATACAGAAAGAGGATTCCATTTCATTTTATTCCTCAGTGTTGTCACTAATTTGGTGTGTTGACCCTAGAGAGGGCTTTTGGGAAATGATGAGTCCTGACATTCTTTTTTTTTCTGTGCTCTTCAGCTGATATACCAAGCTTCTGTTGCTGCTTGTGGTTTTTGTATATAAGTATAAGTAACATTAAAGAATGGAATAGTGTACAGTATTTGAAAGTACAGATAGTAGCACAGAAAATGAAGTATTGAGGAATATGGGTTGCATTCTCTAAAGGCTGATCCTCACTAACATATATTTTAACATTATTTCTGCAAATGTTGTGGACTCCAAAACTGAAGGACATTACCACTTCTGGGATGCAAATCCAAATGTCATGGTTTTCACGTTGAGAAACTTTGGGTTTGATGGACACTGCAAATCATGGCAAAAGCCTCAAAGTCTAGTGGTCCACTTGTAATTTACTTGTGTGAATCTGCCTTCTATACAAACCTACGTATCATGTTCTAGTACAAATGACTCTATTCTAAATTAACAGGAGAATGACTGAAGACAGTGATGGAAATAAGAATGTTTAGATTTTTCAATAACAAGGTAGTATTAGCAAACAATATTACCCACTTATTTCAACCCCCAACTTCTGATAGTCATTTAAAGTATAAAAACAATGCCCAGTAGTCACGACCATCAACCTGAGGCTACAAATACAAAACATCCAGACTTCAACAGACTCTAAAAATGCATTTTCCGATAATTTATGAAGTTCTCTTTTTTGTTTTTATTTTTATCAGTACTGAGATTTTGAACTCAGGGTCTTATGTTTGCTCAGTGGGCATTCTAACATGGAATGACATCTCTATGGATTTTTTGCGCTGCTTTTTTTAGATTATTTACACTTTTCAAGAAGCTAAGATGACAGTTATGAGGTATAACTTTCTTTTAGTTTGACTACCTTAAACTTCTCTCATATGCACAGTTTCTAATTGTAGAAAAAAATGTCCACTGATATCTCTGAAGTCACTGGTCTCTTCATGTATATGAGGCCTTAATGCTCACTCCTCAGATGAAATAATTCTTGACATATGGAGTGTGAGAAATTAAAGAATCTTCTTAAAAGCTCTATTTTTAATTATCTTTAAGTAGTTGTACTAAGGAGTTGTCGTTCAACACAACAGTTATTTTTAACAGAGTACATATCTTCATTATTTTTCCTGTTGCATTTCTTTTTTACTTCTTTTATTTTCATGCTTATTTTTTAATTGAAAAGTTGATGAGCTGGGGTGTTGACAGTTACACAGGTAAGACAATAAGTACAATTGTTTTTAATCATCATTACCCCATCCCTCTTTATCTCCCACTTACTCCTCCCTTTCTAATCCCTCCCCCCACCCCAAGTTGTAATGTTCATATACAACTCTTTGTCTTATGGATTGTTTCAATGGTTTTATTTCATCTCAAATTCATTTAACTCTGATTTAATTTTAATAATTTCCTTCTGTGTGCTGGATTGGGGTTTGCCTTGTTTTTCTTTTTCTTTTTTTAATTTAATTTAATTTTTTTTGTGAACATACTGTACAGAGGAGTTACAATTACATGGGCAGGATAATGCATACATTTCTTATCAAGCATTGCAGCCTCCTCCTTTGTTTACCCTTCACATCACTTCACAGCTTCCCACCCCCCCCAATCCTCCCCCCTTCCCCCCAAGCACCAACGTTGTAAAGCTCGTTTTCGACATGACAACTTGTACTTCTCATTGTTGAAACAGGTCCACCTGTACCCTTAAAAGACTTGTTTTTCCCCATCTCCTACACAAGTTATACTGACATCAAATATAGTGAAAGCAGGGGTTATAGTGTGGGGGAGGGACATATAAAGCAACAAAGAGATAATCTTATAAATGAGTTAGAAACAAATGCATGAAAGAAAAAAAACATTAAAATACATATCTAAGGGTTCATTTTCCTAACATCACATTATCTGACTTTTCTGCTTGACTCATACATATACTAGATATTGCAATAAGGGAAACCATGGGACCTATGTTTCTTTGGGCCTGGCTTACTTCACTTAATATAATTTTTTCCAAGTTTTTCCATTTCCTAACAAATGGGGCAATGTCATTCTTTCTGATGGAGGCATAGAATTCCATTGTGTATATATACCACATTTTCTTGATCCATTCATCTACTGAGGGGCATCTGGGTTGGTTCCATATCTTAGCTATGGTAAATAATGCTGCAATAAACATAGTTGTGCTGGTAGCTTTAGTGTGGTCTTGTTTGTAAGCATTTGGGTAAATGCCCAAAAGTGGGATTGCTGGGTCATAGGGGAGTTCTATGTGAAGTCTTTTGAGGAACCTCCATACTGCTTTCCAAAGTGGTTGAACAAGTTTACATTCCCACCAACAATGAAGTAAGGTTCCTTTCTGTCCACATCCCCTCCAGCATCTGTTGTTGTTAGAGTTCTTGATTTTTGCCGTTCTAACTGGGGTGAGGTGATATCTCAATGTTGTTTTGATTTGCATTTCTTTTATGGCTAGGGATGTTGAACATTTCTTCATGTGTCTATTGGCCATCCTTCTTTCTTCTTCAGAGAAGTTTCTCTTTAAGTCTTTCGCCCACTTATTTATTGGGCAGTTGTTTCTTTGAGGATTTGTTGTTGGGGGGTTTAATTTTTTGAGTTCCAAGTATATTTTAGATATGAGACCCTTGTCCGTTGTATGGCTAGTAAAGATCTTCTCCCAATCTGTGGGCTTTCTATTGATCTTGCTAGCTATGTCATTTGCCCTGCAGAAGCTCTGCAACTTTATGCAATCCCATTTGTCCAACCTTTCTTTGATTTGTTGTGTTTCCGGGTCTCTATTCAAAAAATTTCGGCCTGAGCCAAGGAGACCTAGGGTTTCTCCTATTCCATCCTGTAATGTTTTCAAAGTGTCTGCTTTGACTTCGAGGTCTTTGATTCACTAGGAGTTGATTTTGGAGCAGCGTGATTTATAAGGATCTAGCTTTAGTTTTATACAAGTAGTTAACCAATTTTGCCAGTACTATTTACTGAAGAGGCTGTCTTTCTTCCATTCTATTGTTTTAGCTCCCTTATCGAAGATTAGATGGCTATTGGTCTGTAGATTCATTTCTGGGTTTTCAATTCTATTCCATTGGTCCTGATGTCTGTTCTTATACCAATACCAAGCTGTTTTGATTACTATGTATTTATAGTAGAGTTTGAAATTTGGTATTGATATTCCTCCAGCAGTGTTCTTTCCGTTGAGGAGCATTTTTGCTATT
>NW_012267394.1:0-292 GCF_000151885.1 Dipodomys ordii | reverse complement strand
GGTGCTCCTCTACACCCATTATCCTTAGATTAGGCCTTCTGATGGTGTCTTCCAGGTGTTGGATAGATCTATCATACTTCTTGGACTTGTCTTGGTTAGTTGTATGTTCTTTCTCTATAATATCTAGGCCGTCTTCAATTCCTGAGATTCGATCTTCTGCATGGTCTAACCTGCTGTCAAGACTCTCTACTTTGTTTTTTATCTCTTTTCCTTCTGGTTGGTCAGCTTGGTTGGCTTCGAGTTCTTTGTTGAAGCTCTGTTTTCGGTCTTGTATGAATTTCTTTACTTCCTT
>NW_012267393.1:2263979-2264948 GCF_000151885.1 Dipodomys ordii | reverse complement strand
CTTTCCACATTTGTTGTATTCATAATATGTCTCTCCTGTGGGTAGTCAATGAAGAATCCTAAGCTGTGCCTTCTGAGTGAAAAACTGCACATTTGTTACATGCATGAGGCTTCTATCCAGTGTGGGTTCTCGGATATAAATTGAGTTTTTTCCAGGTGAAAGATCTTCCACATTTGTTATATTCCTAAGATTCCTCATGTGTATGAATTCACTTATGCCTGCTGAGTTGGGAGGTTCTGGTTAAATGATTTTCCACATATGCTACATCTATAAGGTTTCTCAACTGTGTGAATTCTATCATGTGTGACCTCCACTTAAAAATCTTTCCATAGTTGTTGCATTCATAAGGTTTCGATCCTGTATGTGTTCTCTGATGCAAAGTGACATGTGACTTCCGGCTGAAAGACTTTCCACATTTATTGCATTCATAAGGTTTCTCACCTGTGTGAATTCTCTTATGCCTGTTGAGGTTTGACTTCTGGGTAAAGGATTTTTCACATATCTTACATTCATAAGATTTCTCTGCTGTGTGTATTCTCTGATGGACACGAAGTTCTGTCTTCTGGATGAAAGACTTTGCACATTCGTTACATTTATATGGTTTCTCACCTGTGTGAATTCTTTTATGTTTGTTGAGGGTTAACTTCGGGTAAAGGACTTTTCACACATCTTACATTCATAAGCTTTCTCTGCTGTGTGTATTCTCTGATGGACATGAAGTTCTGTCTTCTGGATGAAAGACTTTGCACATTCGTTACATTTATATGGTTTCTCACCTGTGTGAATTCTTTTATGTTTGTTGAGGGTTGACTTCGGGTAAAGGACTTTTCACACATCTTACATTCATAAGGCTTCTCTCCTGTATGGATTCTCCAATGAACAGTAAAGTTTGCCTTGTATCTGAAAGATTTTCCACATTTGTTACATGCATAAGGTTTCTCTTCTGTGTGTGTTCTTTGATGAACATGA
>NW_012267393.1:2230129-2263698 GCF_000151885.1 Dipodomys ordii | reverse complement strand
TCCAATGGACAGTAAAGTTTGCCTTGTGTCTGAAAGATTTTCCACATTTGTTACATTCATAAGGTTTCTCTCCTGTGTGTGTTCTCTGATGAAAACTGAGGTATGACTGCCTGAAGGTCTTTCCACATTTCTTGCATTCAGAAGTTTTCTCTTCTGTGTGAGTTCTCCAATGCCTGCTGAGAGATGACTTCTGGGTGGGAAATTTCCTACATTCCTCATATGCATAGGGTAGCTCTACTGTGGGTGTTTCAGGCTGGAAAGTCAGGTCTGACTTCTGAAAGATAAATTTTGCAAATTGGAGACTCATCAGACTACTCCTCTGGAGATTTGCTCTGAGGTTTTGTAAGGTATATTGCTTTAGTGAAAGACTAATGGACTAATGTCCACTACATGGACAAGGATTCTGTCCTGAGTATATTTTCTGATGTGTAGTGACTATAAGGCTAAAGTAGAATGTTTTCATACAGACCATACATTCAGGTGCTCTCCTTACTCTCTGAAGTATTTCTTAGACAAGGAGAGCTGACTTATAGTCTGTTCTATATCTACTAAGTGGAAGGTCTCTCTCACACAAACCCAATTACATCTAAAAAATATGATCTCTAGCTGGGCGCTGGTGGCTCACGCCTGTAATCCTAGCTACTCAGGAGGCTGAGATCTGAGGATTGCGGTTCAAAGCCAGCCCGGGCAGGAAGGAAGGTTCGTGAGACTCTTATCTCCAATAAACTGCTAGAAAAACGGAAGAGGTGCTGTGACTCAAGTTATCTCCAATAAACTGCTAGAAAAATGGAAGTGGTGCTGTGACTCAAGCGGTAAAGTGCTTACCTTGAGCTGAAGAGCACAAGGACAGCACCCAAGCCCAGAGTTCAAGCCCCATGACAAAAAAAAAAAAGAATATGATCTCTAACCCAGGCACTGGTGGCTCATGCTGTAATCCTGGTTACTCAAGAGGCTGAGATCTAAGAACTGTCTGTGGTTCAAAGCCAGGCAGGGCAGGAAAGTCTGTGAGACTCTTATCTCCAATAAAGTACCAGAAAACAGGAATTGGTGCTGTGGCTCAGGTGGTAGAGCACTGCATTGAGCTGAAGAGCTGAGGGACAGTGCACAGACCCTGAGTTCAAGCCCCACAACTGACAAAAAAGCTTTTTAAATAAGAAAAATTTAAAAAAAAGAATATGGACTTTGAGTTTAATACTTCCCTTCTCCATATTCAAAATTCTGCAGCTCATTTGGAGTTCTCATACTTTTTACTAAAATGTTCTGAATATCTGCAGGATTCTTCAATTACAGGAGACACACCAGGCCTACATGCAGCATGCATCTCGTCAGGCTCACTATAGAGAAGCATGTTCTGATACTCAATGAAATCCTCAGTCCTTATCTCTAAGGAGTTCACATTATTTCTAATCACCTCTGGCTTATGTTTTGAGTTCAAATTAATGGTCATTACTAATCTCACCCTTTCCTCCACTGTGTTAATTTTCGTGACTGTTGCTTCACACAGACATTCATCTGGACTTTGCTGGCACATCTTAATCACATCCTCAATTCCTGGGACATCTAAGATGAGTCATAGAAAAAAAGATAAAAAATAAGTAAAATCCAAAGTTCACTTAATGTAGACATTTATTTCATTGTAACTGTTAGAGATTTTAAAGAGGCTGAGATCTAAGAACTGTGGTTCAAAGCCAGGCAGGGCAGGAAAGTCTGTGAGAAATGATTTATAGAAATGATTTATAGAAAATATATGCTTTTTTCTCAAATGTATTGAAGTAATACTGATTACTTCCAGTGGAAAATAATGTTTTTGTGTTTAAATTTTTTCTTCTTTTATATCAGAGGAAATATTTACTCAAATCACTCAACTATGTGCTGCTAGAATTTTAAGCCAAGTACTAGCCATCTGCCTTTAGTAATTACGGTGTTGTTTTTCTCAAATATACTTTTGTTTGATCATAAGGGGATAGCTGCTGTGTTTTTCATTTTTCTTGAAAAAAATTTATGTACTGTGCTGCTTTTTTCTTAACTAGTAGGTTAGGAAAAGTAATATTTTCTAGATTCAGAGACCAAAAGAATGTTTTATACACCCCTTGGCCTTTCACTTAAACAGGAATTGTTCTCAGAAGTAAGGATTCATACCTATATCTCTTCAGTTCTAACTTCTTAGTAAGAATTACTTTTAGGTCCCTTTGAGAATTTTAAAAACCATTTCTCTCCATCTTTAACAAAGTTTCATCAAAATTCCTTTTCTAACACTCCTGCCTTTTAGAATCATGAAAAACCAAATATCCTCCAGGTAAAGATCACTCAATTATCCTCTCTATACTAAAATCCTTGGTTCTGAATCCCAGTCTCTGCCAACCATGACTGATAAGAAATTTGCCTTCTCTGGGGCTGGGAAGGTGGCTCAGTGGTAGAGCGATTGCCTTGCATGCATGAGGCCCTGGGTTCGATTCCTCAGCACCACATAAGCAGAAAAAAAAGCTGGAAAGTGGCACTATAGCTCAAACGGTAGAGCGTTAGCCTTGTGCTAAAGAGCTGAGGGACAGTGCCCAGGCCCAGAGTTCAGGCCCACGACCGGACCCAAAAAAAAAAAAAAAAGAAAGAAAGAAATTTGCCTTCTCAAAGGATAGCAGCCCAGAAGTACTCCTTATTTCCACTTACCCGGATTGTGCTAGTTTCAAAGAAAATGATATCTCATTTCCTCCATTACTTTTTGTTGGTTTGTTTCAGAATGATTTCCACACAGAGAAAGAGAATTTCTAACTATAACTCAACTGCCACACAGAATTCAAGGTATCTCCATATTAATTCTTGATTCACAAAGGAGATAAAGGATCACATAATTCTCTGACTAGGAACATTATTGCTCAGTTCAGCACAAGATGAACTTACCAACTGGGGGCTGGATCCAATGTCACTATGCAAGGTGCATTAACTTACCTGTGAAATTCTTGTCTGAGGCTTCTCCTATCCATGGTTCTATACCTTGCTCCAGCTTGACAATCAAGTTAGGTTTAGGAACACAGTGACCTGTTATTAAGAACCAGTGCAGAACTATTGTTCATGCTGAGTCATCATTCCTCTAACATCTCAGACATCCTGTTCATAATGTTGCTCTTAAATTTTGTTTCTCAGTTCTCACTGGCTTCATGATTGACTTTCCCCCAGCTTTGGATTTATTTTACCGGTTTTGTTGCTTAATCTCGGCCCTTGTGCTCTATGATAGCAATGTACCAGTTTAAGTCCCCTCTACACTTTTAATTTTTGAGTGGTTAGTTGGAGATAAGAATCTCATGGGGACTATTCAGCCATTGCTGGCTTCAAACTGAAATTCCCCAGATTCAGCCTTCTGAGTAGCTAGGATTATAGGCTTGAGCCATTGCACCCAGGGACAGGTTAGGATTATAAATAGCCACTTTCAACTAGTGATTTCCAGTTCATATTTCCAATAGTCATACCTCTTCTACTGTATACCACCTAAAATAATCACCTCAAGTTTGGGAAGACAGTCTCCTGTTAGTGGAGCATAGTTTAAAACTTTTGTCAAATTTCTGATTTGCTTCTTGAAGAATGAGAATAAAATTGCCTCAGGAGTTACATGATAAAGTTGAAGTTTTCCTTTGGAAGAAATGATACTTCTCACACACTGGAACTTTACATTTAAATACTATTGAAAATCTGACAAATATTCAGCTATCTACTGAAAACAAATTATTTGACTTTGCAAATTAGTATGACTTTTGCTCACCCAAAGACACCAGGTTGTTGTAGGTCTCCAGCATTACATCTCTATACAAGGTCCTCTGAGCAGTGTCCAGGTCCATCCACTCCTCCCAGCTAAAGTCCACAGACAAATCATCAAATGACACCAGCTTCTGTGAGGGTATATTTCCATCAAATAATTAGCCTTCAGTCATGGGAACAGTAGGTCTGGAATTTCACCCTTTTAACATGTATTTTGTGTCATCTATACATTGGGAGAATTAAAAATCAAATATTTTGCCTCTATGTTAACACTAATTAAAATACAAAGATTCCCTAATAAATCAGAACACATTTTTGGTGCTAGCAAGAGAAAGAAGATAACGATTCTAAGGAGCTAATAACCTGACATGATAACATTAAATATAAGTAGGTACCTGAAAGATATTTTGATAAAATTTACTACATATTAGGGTAACAATGTAGTAAACAAATTACTTTTTCTTCCCAGTGAAGAGCCTATTTAGATCTTCTATTAAAAAGTATTGTTGTAAGTAATCAGAACACATTAAGGACATCACATGGACTACATACCACTTTAGTAGATCTACAAAAAGCATAGTGTCCAGGTTAATGTTAAATGGATTAATAGTACTCGAGAAAGTAGCTAATCATTGATAAGGCCATACAAGATTTGACTTAGTTCCCACAATAACAATATCCTATGTCAATCATTTTTGTTACTAATTTTCTAAAGAATGTAGTAAGGTCATAGATATCCTGATAGTTCCTTCCTAAGTAAAAAAGAACTGCTAGCATGAATTTTTGTGAACATTGCCTACCTCCTACAATATAGACTACAGGTGAGGGAGTAATAAAATATTTCTTGAAAAGATTATTAGAAATAAAATACAACACTTAATTTGAATCATGAAATATTTGAGTTTAGGTTGAATATTAATTCTGCATAAACCAATAACAATAATCTTGTTTCATTATAATATCCAATTAACTGTTAATGTTAAATATTTAGGTAAGAATAAACAAAACAATTGCTTCTGGCTTGACTGGTATCCTATCCTACTTACTTAGGAGGCTGAGGTCTATAAGCCAGCCTGAGTAGACAACTCAATTTAAGCAGCTAATAAGCAGCTAATAAGCTAAAGTGATGGGGCCAACATTGAATGAGGAAGCTAACTGACTATGAGGGCTGTGAGTTCAAGATCCAGTACTAGCCCAAGAAAGGTATGGTGGTGATTGAGGTAGGAATATCAAATGAGTTTCCAAATTAGATACCAACTGTGACAACAGAGCAATCCTCATCTCAGAGCTAAAGAGAAAAGAAAAAGTGGAACAGGGAGAGAAGGGGAGCAAAGGGGCAGGGAAAAGAAGAAAGAAGAGGGGCAAGAGAGGTGTGGAGAGGAGGGAAAGAGAGAGAAAGGGCAGGAGGAAAAGAAGAGAGGAGGGAAGAAAAGCTTCATGACATTAGATTTGACAGTAACTCCTTGGATAAGACACCAAAAGTATCTGACACAAAGCTAAACATTATTTAAATTCATACACTTAAAACTTTTCCTTCAAAAGGTACAATGAACCAAGAAGAAAAAACATGGTAAAAAAGAAAATGTTCTCAAATATTTCTAAATATGTTAATTACTGGAATGCATTAGAAAATATAAAACCAATCCAAAACTACTGCACAGAAAATCTGATTTTAAAATGGGAAAAAAAACTGAAGAGACTTTTAACAGAATATATGCAAATAGTAAATGTCAATAGTAATGAGAAAAGTTCATATCAAAATTATAATGACATAACTAACAATCTCTCTATGTGTATATGTCTTTAGGTTTTTCTAATTTTCTTTGGCTCTGGAATCCCACAGAACTATCTAGGCAACACTTTCCCTATATAATGGATAATAAAAATCTGAATTCTAAGAGCCACATCAGCAAATTAAATTGATCAGTAAGAAAAACTAGTTCCCAGATAGATCAGTTGAAGAAAAGAAAAAAAGAGACAGATGGACGGAAGAGGCCCTGAGAGAAAGAAAATGAAAAAGTGATAGAAAAATAGATACAAAAAGAGTGAGCGAGAGAAATAACGAAAGCTAGTGAGTAGAAAATCTAGAATAAATAGTTCTGGAATCCTTAGCCAGAGCAATAAGGTAAGAAAAGGACATTAAAGAGAGCCACAAAAGGAAGGAAGAAATTAAACTATCTCTATTTGCAGATGACATGATCTTATACCTAAACGACCCCCAAAATTCTACTCCCAAACTCACAGAACTTATAAGTCACTTGGGCAAAGTAGCAGGATACGAAACTATTGCACAAAAATCAGTTGCCTTTCAGTATATCAACAATATACAAGAAGAAAGGGAAATCAGGAAAACAACCTCATTCATAATAACCTCCAAATGGCTAGGAATTAACCTAACCAAAGATGTAAAGGACCTATTTAGTGAAAACTATAAAAGCCTAAAGAAAGAAATTAAAGAGGACATCAGGAAATGGAAAGACCTTCCATGTTCTTAGATAGGCAGAATCAATATTGTGAAAATGGCCATACTGCCAAAAATGATATACAAATTCAATGCAGTTCCAATAAAAATCCCAATGACATTCTTTATGGAAATAGAGAAAACAACCCAAAAATTCATCGGGAACTGCAAAAGACCTAGAATACCCAAAGCAATCCTAGGCAAAAGGAGCAAAGCTGGAGGTATCACAATACCAGATTTCAAGCTCTTCTATAGAGTCATAATAACAAAACATCTTTGTGTTGGCACAAAAATAGACCTGAAAACCAATGGAATAGACTAGAAGACCTAGAAATAAAACCACATACTTACCATCAGCTGCTGTTTGACAAAGGAGCTAAAGACATACACTGGAAAAAACATAGTCTCTTCAACTATTGGTGCTGGGAAAACTGGGCAGCCACATGCAGAAAACTATAGTGGACCCCAGCCTAACACCATGCACTAATATCAACTCAAAATGGATTAAAAATCTTAACATCAAACCTCAAACTCTGAAACTACTGCAGGACAGAGTAGGAGAGACACTGGAACGTAAAGGCACAAGCAGTACCTTCTTGAACAGAGAGTCCCAAGGTCACAACAATTGGAGAGAGACTCGACAACTGGGACTACCTTAAAATAAAAAGTTTCTGCACAGCTACAGACATAGCTACCAAACTAGAAAGACAGCCAAACAACTGGGAAAAGATATTTACCAGCAATGTATCAGACAAAGGCCTAATATCCACTATATACAGGGAACTACAGGGAACTCAAGAAACTAATCTCTCCCAAATCTAACAAACCAATAATTAAATGGGAAAGGGATCTGAAGGGAAATTTCTCAGAAGAAGAGATAAAAATGGCAAATGAACACATGAGGAAATGTTCATCATCCCAGAGCACAAAGAAAATGCAAATAAAAACAACCCTGAGGTACCACCTTACCATAGTCAAAATGGCTTAGATCCTAAATTCAAACAACAACAAATGAAGGTGGGGATGTGGAGAAAGATTAGTGGTGGGAATGCATTAGTGGTGGGAATGTAACTAATGCAACCACTCAGGAAAGCAGTCTGGAGGTTCCTCAGAAAACTAAACATACACCTTACCTATGACCCAGCTATATCACTCCTAGGTATCTACCCTGAGCAACAGGAACCAGGATCCAAGGACACATGCACCTCCATGTTCATTGCTGCACTTTTCACAATAGCCAAGATATGGAAACAACACAGATGCCCACTACAGATGAATGGATCCAAAATTGTGGTACCTATATACAATGGAATTT
This sequence comes from Dipodomys ordii, assembly GCF_000151885.1. Lineage (NCBI taxonomy): Eukaryota > Metazoa > Chordata > Mammalia > Rodentia > Heteromyidae > Dipodomys > Dipodomys ordii. The sequence goes on along the minus strand of NW_012267393.1, from coordinate 2,256,175 downwards.
TTTATGTAGCCATTAGAAAGGACAAAATAATGACATTTGTAAGGAAATAGAACTAGAACAAATCGTGTTGAGCAAAATAAGCCAAGCTGACATATGGTCTCCCTGATATACAAGTGCACATATGAGGGAATCTAGGAGGAGGGTATAGAATCAGAAAGAAACAAGTGATAAAATACAGCAAAGGGGTCTATCAGCTGCCCTGGACATCCATGAAAGTGAACTACGTAACTCAAGGGCAGTGGTGGAAGGGAGGGAATGAGAGAGAAAGAGGGAATAGCTTACACTAAGCACAAAGAAAGAAATGTGCATATCACCCAACATGGAAGAGATAGTTGTATTGTCAAAGTTTGTAGAGTTCACAAGCTTCATAGACCATGATGATGACAATTAGCCTTGTAAAGTTAAAAATGTGTTTTGACTTTGGCTAACTATCCCACAATATTGTGGAAATTTATGTAATCACTTAATCTCAATAAATAAATTTTAAAACATTGGAAACAAGCAAATCTGCACTCAAGACAGAAGGTGAGATTTTATAAACTACTAAATCTATAAGCAATTTTTAATTAATTTATGAACATGTTCCTCAAGCTGGACCTGTTTTTTCTGTTTTTAAATCTTGGACATACTTAGGTTCATAAAATGGAACGTACAGTAAAGAGGAATAAAAAGCAACTCACCAGAGATCCTTTCATTCTTTCTTGCTGTTGACAATGAACAGATGATTCTGGAAGCATGGCTGGAAGATAAGCCAAATGACATAGTCAGGAAAAAACTTGTGTGATTTTGCCCCAGATTTTCCTGCTCAAACCATTATACATAAGCTGGAAAAGCATAAAGCCTTCTTATAAGGGAAGATTGTTTCAAATGTGAAGTAAAGCATTGAACACTCCACTAAAGACAAATCCACAGTCCATTAGTTGGTATAGTATAAAAGCAATTCATGTCTATGTTTAATATACATGTAGAACTCATAAAAACTGATGTTCCCACAAAAAATAATTGAATAATTGAAACAAAAAAATTATATCACATTTTTACTAAAACTAGTTATTACTGAAATACACTTAGGGACACATGAGCTATTAATCTATTAATGCACAGGTATCCATCTTAGGACTCCAGTGACCATTTGTGCTCTACCTCATACATACTTAGACACCATGGAATGCACGTATGTTATAACTTAATTTTTCTCACCCAGAGTTATACCGGAAAAATATATACAATTCGTTTTTCTAATGTTATAGTGTTCCAATAATGGTTGCCAAATGGCCTAATTCCCTGTATCGAAATACTCAGAGCACCCTTGTGCAATGACTTGCTGTTTGCCATTGAACCTGCTTGACACCAGTAAAGATGATGCAAACACAGGTTTGAGAAGCTCCTAATTCTCACTTTCCTAAACAGTCAAATTAAGAACCTTGGGGGCTGGGAAGGTAGCTCAGTGGTAGAGCACTTGCCTTGCATGCATGAGGCCCTGGGTTTGATTCCTCAGCACCACATAAGCAAAAAGAAAAAAGCTGGGGCGACCCCCACCGGCAGTGGGACGCGGGGGGTGGGGGGGGCCTGGCCACAGAGAACTCAGAGAACTCCAGGGCCTGGAGCGCGGTGGGGGACGCCCGTCCCTCCCCACCCAGCCCCGGCCTCGCCTCACCTCCCGGCCCAAAAGGCCTGGCCGCGCGCAGTCCCCAGTACCCTGACTTCTGCAGCGGGCAGTGGGATGTAGTCTCCAGAAAGCAGTGCTTCCTCCAGCACCTCCTGTTGGACTTTGTGGTGGATTCCAAGGTGTGACACCTCCCTGGGATAGCTTCCCTGACAGCCTACAGTTCCATTAGACTGGTTGTATGTTTGTCATCTGGGTATTGCAGAAGGGCCTGGGGTAAGTGCCACTGACCGCCAGAGCCTCGGTCCTGCTGAAGTGAACAGTCTTAGGGACCCTGCAAACTACTTACCAGCACTGAGGATGCTCCCTATTTGGAAAGAGATTCTAAGTTGCACATCTCAAGTCCTGGAGAAGTAACATGTCCAAAGTGGAAAGGGAGCAATGACAAGGCCTTCAGCCTGTCAATGGCTTATGCTGTCAAAGCCCGGATTGGAAGCAGGCCCTGGGGTTTTGAAGACCAGCCGTGGAGTTAAGCTGGGAAATGCAAGATCGAGGGGCCCTTCATGCTGCATCATCTCATAGCAGAAAGCAGAAGAGGAAGGGACAATGAGAGAGAAAGAGCTTGAACTCACAACTTCAAGCTCTTTAATAATGAGCATGAAACCATTTGGGGATTTAAGTTTCCACTGCACATTCAAACCGCAACAGCACCTATCATGGGCCAGCAGTTTGTAGATGAAGTTGCATTGGCTACAAGATCTGGTGGATGTTGTGAATGAAGACTTATGAGTGAAATTGGTCTGTCTGTTACTCATCAGTGAGAAGTTCCTGGCTGTCACTCTTCCTTCTAATACTCTATTGAATTTAGAGATTACCCAGCTGCTTTCATCTGATTCAATAAGCAGAGCAAAGGAAAAATGTGATCAACTACCTGAGGCTGTCACCATTGCTTTCAATTTGGGGATGAAAATGGAAGGAACTGGAAGAATATTTTAATGGTCAGCTACTGGCTGGAAGCAGCCCCTAGAGCACATGACCTCATTTCTCGGCTTCTACAAGCAAATGCAGTCTGAAAATACTAAGTGGAGGATTCCAAAAATTAACTAACTTCTTACAGTATGTTGTTGTGATTGTTGTTTTTGCCAATCCCTTATTGTGCCTAGTTTACAAACGAAACACTATCCTAGGTGTACATGGATAGGAAAACCATTGGTCCTGCAAGGCTCAGTTCCGTTTGTGGTTTGGGGCATCCTCTAAGGGTTGTGAAATAGGATACAAGGGATTGTAACATAGCATGTCTATAGGCCAACTCCAGGTAGCAGGCCTTTGATGAGACACATGTTGTAAACATAGGCAGAAAGAGGAAATGTTTGTAGACAAAGAACAAAAATGTCACCCCATTTGTAGATTTAAAAAAATAAAGCCAGGAGCCTATGGTTCAGGCCTATAATCCTAGCTACTTAGGAGGCTGAGATCTGAAGATTTCAGTTCAAAGCCAGCCTGGGTAGAAAACTCAGACTCATATCTCCAATTAATCACACACACACACACACACACATATACACACACACACACACACACAGCTGGGAGTGGTGCTGTGGCTCAAGTGGTACTAGCCTTGAGCAAAAAAGCTCAGGGACAGGTTAGAGACCCTGAGAGCACAGTGGCGGTGCCCTTCATGCCCACCATTCCGCACTGCAGCATGGCCACCCTTATTGGTTTGTCTATCAAAGTCAAGCTTCTGCGATGCCTTCCCCAGCGTTTCAAGATGGATGTGCGCATTACCCCAGGAACCCATGCCTCGGAGCATGCAGTGAACAAACAGCTTGCAGATAAGGAGCGAGTAGCAGCCGCCCTGGAGAACACCCACCTACTGGAGGTTGTGAATCAGTGTCTGTCAGCTCGCTCTTAAGCTTAGCTTCTGACTCCCAGCCTGCACACTCATCTCTACTGGCCCCAGCTGCATCCAGGGGTCATGACTTTGTTTTCTTGAATCACTGACAATGAGAAATTAACATTTTGCATTTTGTAATAAACCTTTAATTTATATTTATTTAATAAAATTTCTATTTCAGATTATTTTATTAGACATATTACTACCAATTATAGCTGGGAGAGATGTGGCTTAAGTGGTAAACATTACCCTTGAGCAAAAGAAGTTCATAGTGTTTAGACCTTGATCTCAAGAACTGGGACTAGCACACAAAAAGAGGGCATTTAATTATAGTTTATCAATTGTTTTGGAATATATTTTTAGGCACTCTCTCATTTTAAGTGGTGTAAAATATGCTCATTATTCTATTGGAGAAATTGTAATTTATCAAAAACAGAAAGTAGAGGGGCTGGGAAGATGGCTCAGTGGTAGAGCGCTTGCCTTGCATGCCTGAGGCCCTGGGTTCGATTCCTCAGCAACACATAAGCAAAAAGAAAAAAGCTGGAAGTGGCGCTGTGGCTCAAGTGGTAGATTGCTAGCCTTGAGCTGAAGAGCTGAGGGACAGCGCCCAGGCCCAGAGTTCAGGGCCCATGACTGACAACCCCCCACCGCAAAAAAAACAGAAAAACAGAAAGTAGAGACTATCCATGTTAGTAACATTTTAAAGTTGTAAATGCCATAAGAAGTGCACAAAAATAGGACCAACATGTTCCTATAAGGTATTTTAAGGAATGTTTATGCTTTATTAACTTCAATTTCTAAAAGGAATTTCCTAAGTGAATTAATACTTTTTAAAGAAGATTGTGGCAAATGGGTAAAACTAGCTAAATCTTCAGGATATACAACATCTACAAAGCATACAACCTTGAGCAATATATATTTTCTCAAGGTTTCTTCTAAAATTTTCTTAGAAGGCCAAAGGTCTCTTCAACTCTCTGAACTGCCAGGAAGTACCAACATGTTAGAGTTAGCATCAGCAAATCCACAGATGGGGCACTGAAGGTAAGTATGACAGATTACATACTATAAATAATTGTGGAAAGAGGCTGAATAAATCATTGAGAATTGGATTAGGGATTAGTACCTAGACTGATACTTTCAGTTGTGATAGTTTTCCTTCTACTGTAAACCATACCTTCCTGTACCCTCTGATAACTATGCTCTGGCTTATTCCTCAGCTCAGCTCACCTTCCCTCCTGAAAGTTGGTCTAAACCTTTCAAAAGCATCAAGTGATTGCTTCAAGAAGTAGAACCAATTATTGCTTAAGGGAAGGAAAGCTAAAAACATCTTCACCTTCCTGTGCTTTTCTGCCTCTGTTCTTTAGGAGGGAGATTTCTATTTGTAGGGTGCCCTCCTTGCTAGGCTTCATTCCTGAAACTACAGGACCAGCACACACTACTCCAATATCCCATGTAGACCTTTCTCTAAAAACAAAGTCACATACAAACATGAGTAAACAAGCCAGAAGTGCTAAGAAGGCTAACAAACAGAAGCAGAGTAAAAGTGCCTCTCAGATAAACAACACAGAACCCCAAAATAGAACTGCAATATAAGAAGATTCAAGGCACACACTTTACAATTTTACTGCAATTGTTACCATGCTCATGTTACAGCAGGGCAAAGTGAATTAAAGTCACATGGGTTAACAACAAAATCTCTAGGTCATAATAAATAATAAACATCAAGTTCCAGGGTCTCCTAGTCTGGAGAAACACCCAAATTGCTCTTGGAGCTTCAGAAACCAGATTCTGGTGTCTAGAAGCACACAGGCTAATGGCAGCACAAGTTCATGACTCCCAAACAAATCATCAACCCCAGACTGGAGGAACACCTGCAAGGTAGAACCACCGGGTCCTGTGCCCAACTTGCAGTTAGTGCCTGACATCGGATCTGTAGCTTGAGATCCCTTACAGTTACAACTCCCAAAGTCCACTGAAGAGAGGCTGAGTGTCTGCCTTGGGGCTCTCACCTACTGAATGCAAAACTGCACTTCAGAGCACTTCCAGCAGCAATGAAAAGGGCCAGGAACCACAATTTATAAATGGAAAACACCAATCATGGGTGGGGAGGCGCATATGCAGAAGGATCTACACACACACACACACACACACACACACTCAAAGTATCTAGGTGCAATTGAGATTATAATTCCCACAAAGTGATGAGCCATCCTTGAGGAAGTAGGCTCCTTGCAGAGCTTGGACCAATGCTTGACCCTAAGCTTGCTTAGATGCATGGGGACCTTCCTCTCCCAACTGTAAATTGAGTTTCTTCTTGAAAAATCAGTTTGCTTCCTGAAAAATTCCAAGACCAAACAGAGAAAGGAAATGTTTGGGGAGCATTAAAATGAGTTGGCATTTTAGTTCTTTGTTCTAATAATGTAATTGAGGTTATGAGACTATTGTTTCCATTTTCTATTTTTGTTTAACACATATGTTCTGCTGAATGTAAGTTATGTCTCTGTTTTGCCTTAAATTTTGGAATAACTACCCTCTCACTGTAAAGATAGTCACAGCCACTAAATTGATTCTTGGATCATTTTCCACTGCTCAAATGTGTACACTGGAATGAAATGGTATGACTGTTAGGTAGATATAAAGCACAATACTTGTGTCGAGTTAGATTTCTCAAAAATAATTAATTTCCCAGAAACTACCAAATTCCATCCATGAAACATTAAGGCATTTTTGGTTGGTTGTTTCTGAATTTTGCCTTTCCTTTAATGTGTTTGTTGCTATTGGTCCTGTTGCTTGAACTCAGACCTTTGGCACTGTCTGTTTGAATTTGCTGTGTTCTACTTGCCTTTTCTTCATTAATTTCTTCAGCTAACTAGTGGAACTCCTACAGGAATTTCTCAGAGCATGGTATATTACCTCTATTGTCCTTCAAGAAATGCTGGATTGCTGTAATCAGGGTAAATATGGGTTTGAGTAGAGGAATGAAGTTTAGGGTAGGTCTGAGTTGTGGTGACGTTTTATCACTTGCCTCAATCCAGTCTGTTTTTGTCTTGTTTTGCACGCCCTACTTTGTTTTGAATTCCTACCTCTTGTCTGATCCTAAAAGTTCCACTCAGTAACTCCAGGCTATATATCTAAGGGACCTCTAACTAGTTTTCCCAGACCTTATCAATCAGCAATAAATCTACTGTCTCCCTCCCTCATATCTGAGTTTCCATGCTTCTCTCTTAAAGGTTTCTTGTGATTTTGGATGATAAAGTATGATTTGGAAAGACTGGATAGGAAACGTTCATGCCTGATATTCAGTCCTCCAGTGTATGGGATCTCCATGTCTCTTTTGTGGACCTGATCTATTCCTCATAAAAATGGAGATCATAGGGCATATTTGTAAGTATAAGCTTCAAATTGAGAGCATCTATACTAATATAAAGGAAAGAATAATTTCCTTCTATAAAAGTAAATTACTGAGAGGCAAGGAGGCAAGGATCAGGTAAAAACGGGGTGCTTTGAAGACTAGCTATACAGTGCAGTTTTCATTTTTCGAGATTACATTTTAGATCCATTTATTTAAAAATGTTTTATTTTTTATACTAGTATAAACAGAACTGACGCCCTACATTATTTTAAAATTGTTCATTGCTCACAAAGGAAAGTTCATTATTATTTTTGGAGGGAGGTCCGGTCATGGGGCCTGAACTCTGGGCCTGGGCACTGTCCCTCAGCTCTTCAGCTCAAGGCTAGCACTCTACCACTTGAGGCACAGCAATGCTTCCGGCTTTTTCTTTTTGCTTATGTGGTGCTGAGGAATCAAACTCAGGGCCTCATGCATGCAAGGCAAGCACTCTACCACTGAGCCACTTTCCCAGCAAGTTCATTATTTTTATACATACAGTATACCCTGTTAGTTCAGTGAATTCAGTTATTGACCATAATTACTTTTAATGAGTTTTGTGATTTTCTAAATAAAAGAAAATGTTAGCTTTAGGCACCAGTGGCTGTTGCCTATAATCTGAGTTTCTCAGAAGATTGACTTCTGAGGACTACAGTGAAAGCCAATCTGGACAAAGAAGTATATGAGATTTATCTCCAATTAACCATCAAAAAACCAGAAGTGGAACAACAGCTCAAGTGGGAAAACTCTAGCCTTGAGTAAAAATCTCGGGGATAACACACTCTCCCAGAGTTTTAGGCCCAAATAAAAAGATAATTTTATCTGCACAAAAGATAATTACACCCTTCCTTTCTACATAGATACTTACATTTCTATTGTCAAATTGACCTTACAAGGAACTCTAGTACAGTGCAACTTAAAATTGATGAGTATATATATTTATTTTAGGATATTACTACTTGTAGTTTCACCATTATGTATCATTATGTATGGCTATCAACTGTTCTTTTTAAAAAAGAAATATTTTTACTAACATCTATCAGTTATACAGGGGAGTTTCATGGTAACATTTTTTTTTCCGGTCGGTCTTGTGGCTTAACTCTGGGCCTGGGTGCTGTCCCTGAGCTCTTCAGCTCAAGGTGAGCACTCTACCACTAGAGCCACAGCACCACTTCCTGTTTTCTGGTGGTTAATTGGAGATAAGAGTCTCTTTGGACTTTCCTGCTCTAGCTTTTCTGCCCATGCTGGCTTTGAACCATGATCCTCAGATCTTAGCCTCCTGAGTAGCTAGGATTACAGGCGTGAGCCACTGGCGCCTGGCTTCATGGTGATATTTCAATACAATAATATAATTTACTTCATCAGCCCCACTCAATCATTCTCCCTCATTCACTCTCCTTCCTAAAATAATTTTAACCTACTTCATTGCACTGTCTTTGTAAATGGTTCTATATACTTTGACAGAAAGAGAATAAACATATTATTTGCATGTATAAGAATAAAACAATGAAACATTCAAATTATTTTACATCATGATGAAGAGAATAAGGAATAGAATACATTATAAACATATATGAAAATGTCATAATGAAACCCTAAGTATATAACTAATATATTCACTTTCTTTTGTTCCTTTCTTTGAACTGTCTTTGACCTTTTATTTTTTTCCCCTCTACCCTCTTCACTGGGCAGAGCCACTCCACACCCAGCTTTGACCCTATTCTGCATCTTGCAGGCTCCATTAAAGGCAAAAAGTTCTGGCGATTTTAGGAACATCCATTATCTCAGAGTCTGAAAGCTGGGTGCCAGTGGCTCACTCACACCTATAATCCTAGCTGCACAGGAGGCTAAGATCTGAGGATCTATGGATCAAAGTTCAAAGCCAGCTCAGGTAGGAAAGTTAGTGAGTTTTTAGTTTTTTGTCAATCATGGGGTTTGAAATCAGGGTCTGGGTGTTGCCTTGAACAACTTTTCCTCAAGGCTAGTGCTCTATCACTTTCAATTACAGCTGGTGGTTAATTGGAGATAAGAGGCTTGCTCTGGTTGGCTTTGAGCCTCAATCCTCAGATCTCAGCCTAATGAGTAGCTACAAGTGTGAGCCATTATAGCCTGGCTGGTGAGACTCTTATCTCATATGAACCACCAAAAAAGCCGGAAGTGGAAGTCTAGCTCTAATGGTAGGGCATCAACCTTATCTAAACACAAAAGCTGAGGGAGAGGTCTTGGAGCCTGAGTTCAAGCCACAGAATCAGCACATGTCCATGCCTGCATGCATACACACGCATACACACACACATACAAAATAGTGTAATAGTGAAAAAAATCCTCCAGAATGATAAATGATAGGGGAGTTTTGAGAGAACAAGGAAGGTAAATATGGAGACAAATGAAGTTGACATCTGTGGTGGTTAACCTTGAGGTTGAACTTAATTGGAATCAATTTAATTGGATTTAGATGCACCCAGCTGATTAGTAAAGCACCAATCTGGGGAGGGGGACCTTCCCTAGCAGATTAACTGAAGCAGAAATCCCTCCTGCTTGCAGGTGGCACCATCCTTTAAGCTGGTGTTCCATATGGAATTCAAATGCCTGCAATCCAGGCATTCTCTTTCCCTCTTATCCCTTCCAGTGCTCCCTGGCTTCCACGAGTTGTTCTGCTTTGTCCTGATTGCCTGAAATCTCTTACACTGCGCAAAAATAAATCCTTTCTCCCTTATTTGGGTCAAGTATTTTGTTACGGCAACAACATCAAAACATATGACTAACACAACCTAATCTGCCTCTTTTCCTTCTACCTCCAGTTTTATTTATTTATTTTTGCCAGTTATGGGATTTGCACTCAGTTCCTGAGCACTGGCCCTGAGCTTCTTTGGGCTCAACCAAGGTTAGTGCTCTACCACTTGAGGCACAGTGCCATTTCCAGCTTTTCCTGAATAGTTTATTAGAGGTAAGAGTTTCACAGACTTCCCTTCCTGGCTGATTTGAAACACATCCTCAGATCTTAGCCACTTGAGTAGCTAGGATTATAGGTTTGAGCCTAGCCACCTTCCACCTCTTCTTTGCCACGCCGACTCCAGTGGAGTCTGCTTAGCATGGGAAACCATCTATCAGACCTAAGATAGGGGCTTCAGAGACTTATCTCTGAGTTTTGGGACTTCACCGAAGTCTACCTCAGAGAATGGGGCTTTACAGAAACCTATCTCCAAGTTTTGGGACTTCACCGAAGTCTACCTTGGAGAATAGGGCTTCTAAGAGGCCTACTCCTGGAAAAAGGCTGGCAAGCCCCTGGGAAAGATGTGTTTCTGCCTTTCTTTTCCTCACTGTATAAAAGTGCTTATTAATCTTTTACTGTTTCTGCTGTTCATTGTACTTACTCATTGTCAACGTTCCCTTATTCAAAGCTCTTTCTTAAGAGTGTTGACGACTCCAATATCTGATGAGTGTCTTAAAAATATGACTAACTCACCAGAGTTAAGTGCTAACCTGAAGCCCCTCTTATGGAGGCTAGCAGACAAGTCATAAGCAAATATAAAAGTATTGGGGGTTTCACAAAGTCACTTCAGCAGAAGGAATTGTTTGTAAGAGATTTACAAAAAGCTGTAGGCGCGGCTAGAACAGAAAGAATGTATGGCAATTACTGAGATAACTACTTAGGAGAAAGAACTTCCTACTACTCTCTTTCATTTACTAAGAGACTTGCTAGATCTAAGTCTCCTTGGTGTTTACTATTAAAGAAGGAACAGAAAAGATCTTATGGGACAGTTAAGGCCTCCATAGAAATAAGGTAATGGTTACTTGGTGACAAACATCAAAACCCATTATATTTCTTAGAGATAAGCTAGAAACAAGTGCCTATCAGGCTACCAGCTGGTGACCACCCAAGAATGAAGCCCTGCAGCAAGGTTGTGTAACCTTTTGCCCTTTCAGGCGACCAGCTTGGTGACCGCCCAAGAATGAAGCCCAGCAGCAAGATTATGTAACCTTTTGCCCTTTCTTATGGAGATTTTTGCTATAAAAGCTTGTTATCCTCTGCAATAAATCGCACTCAGCATCCACTCCTCTTGTGTATGAGTTGTCTGTTTGCCACCTCCCCACCTATTCCAGTTCCTCCCCTAGGTGTCCTCCTTTGTCCTGACAGAACCCGGTCCACGGCACTTCTTCCTCTTGGTTCTTCTTCCTCTCTCCCCCCCTCCCTCCTCACCATGCTAAATAAATGCAAGCTTTGCCACTGAATGAGACACCCAGTCATAGGTTGCCATCTTTACTCAATGAAACAGCTGACTTTAGTGGGTTGCTGACTATATATGCCAGGAACCAATCCACCTTTTGCTATGTGAACTTGCTAACAGACCCAAGAGATAGGTAATGATTACCTTGGCCACTGGAACACATAAAAAATGATCACCCAGGGCCAAGATCACAAAACTTGAATCTTGGCCCCCACAAACATTTCAATCCAACTTCAGTAGTGAAGATGAGACTCAAACACAGGCAGTTTCCTCACCAAATAGAGCCATGTACTTAATCATACCTGTGGGTGTTGTTGATTCCATGCTAGAGGAATGTGAGGGTATGGGGCTGGGAATGTGACTTAGTGGTAGAATTCTTGCCTAGCATGCATAAAGCACTGGGTTCGATTCCTCAGAACCACATAAACAGAAGTGGCACTGTGGCTCAAGTGGGAGAGTGCTAGCCTTGAGCAAAGAGAGGCTCAGGGACAGAGCTCAGGCCCTGAGTTCAAGCCCGAAGACTGGCAAAAAAAAAAGAAAGCAAAGAGGGTGAGGGTAGGGGATGACAAAGGCTACACACACAAATGGAGTATTATTTGAGGGTGAGCAAATTGGAAAGGCCAGGATAAAATTGGAAAGGATAAATTGGAAAGACCAGGATAAAAGACCCAGCTCTGGCATATACTAATTTGTGACATCAAAGACAAGTCATTTGATTTTGTTTGTCTCTATTTCTGTATCTGTAAAATGGGGATAATCAAAGCCCTCATATCTAAGCTTCCTGAGTAGCTAGAATTACAGGCATGTGCCACCAACACCTGGCTAGTGATGATGAATTTTAACATATTAGTTCTGCTAGACTGTAGTACCTCATTTTTGAGGCAAACATCAGTATATGTTGCTACGAAAATACTTTTGGATGTGATTACCATTTTAACCACATGGGTAAAGTTTAAATGGGTAAGTCCAAATAATTTTAAACTTTGGGTAAAAAGAGTGATTACCTTTCCTAAAAGGAATGGCCTTTACTCAATGACTCGATAAACTTCAGAAGGAAGTTGAAGTTACCCAAATTCTGTCACTTAGCTGCAAAGTAGAAATTCTACCTGCATTTCCAATCTACAGATTAATGAGGCAACATGAGTTCTTGTTGAGCTATCAGGCCTGATATCCCCCAATCTACATATATGCACATGCATGTATATACACATGTATGATACACATGCATGTGTAAATTTCCCTTTAGCTTATTCTGCCTCAAACTAGTACTGTACTTCTTGAAATACACCTTCATTTCCAGGTTTTGGCTGGTGTGTGGGAGATAAGACTTTCTCACAGGCTTTGAACCATTGATCCTCAAATCTCAGCCTCCTGAATAGCTCAAACTATAGGCATGAGTCACTGTCATATGACACATATATGACATCTTGGTTCTGTTTCCAGAGAAATCAAAGACACTGGCTGTTCTTCCTTCATGTGGACCTTATACTCAGCCCCTCCAGGAGCTCAAGCCACCTAGTAGGAAGTCAATATACACCAAGGATCTGGGTCAGGCCTGGGGTGTCACACAGGATGCCAGGCTTATTCCCTGGCTGCTAGCAAAGGAGGTTCTGACAAAGGGGCAAGAAACTATGAATTTGTCTTGGGTGATGGTCAGAAATCTTTTTCTTTTTCTTCTTGGTGCCAGTACTAGAGCTTGAACACAGGATCTGGGTGCTGTCCCTCAGCTGTTTTATTCAGGACTAGCACTCTACCACTTGGGCTCCTGCTCCATTTCAGGCATTTTAGTGGTTAATTGGAGATAAGTCTCACACTGGCTTCAAACCACGATCCTCAGGTATAAGCCTCCTGAGTAGCTAAGATTACAAGCATCAACTACCAGCACCTGGCTCAGATAGTATTCTTATTGGTCAGATTAATTTCATTTTTAGCTGTGTGGCTCTAATCAAGTGGCTTAATCTCTCTGACTCCTATTTCTTGATAAGTGAAATGAGGATTTTAAAAAAGCAGAATAATAATAATAAATACTTTGTGGGGGTGGCTATGGATATTAGATAGGATAAAGATAAAACAAATGAAATATCCCTCTCTCAAATACGGCAGTTATTAGTTATCAGTATTTATTATTTGTCATTACTTGGGCTGGCCTTGATCTGAGAAGCCTTCTAAGGTGCAAGGTAGATGAGAGAAGTCCCACTGCCGCCTCTTCCCTGTCCCACCTCATTGGCCCCCTTTGAGGTCACCAGAGGCCCCTGGCCATGATAAATGTCCCATCCTTATAGGCTGACTTGCTGCCAGAATTGACTTTAACCACTAGTGCTCTGGCTGTATGTTTGAGGAAAGTGGCTAAATGCTGCTGGGGACAATGGGGAGATAGCAGCTCAATCTAGACTATGGTCTTTGAAGGTTCCCGTAGACAATAAGGAGAAAGAGAGAGAGAGAGAAGGAAAGGGAGAAAGAGAAAGAGAGGAGGCTGCTCCACAAGCTGTTTAGTCTATTAATCGCAGTGCTGACAGTCTTTTCTGGCTGGCCCAGGGCTGCCAACTGGGCTGGAGAGACCAGCCCTTCCTTTTCCTGGGGTGCTGATGTTGTAGGTATTTTTGTTTGTTTGTTCGTTTTTACATTTTTCCTGGCTACCACAAGAACATAGGATAGGAGAAAGATCAGATTGGAAGATTTTAGGAATGTCACAGAAAGGCTCAGACTCCAGGGAGTGGATACCCATCTCTGCCTCTTCTGGTCAGGAGAGGTCCTTGATGTCCTTAGTTTCTTAGTCTTTACAAGAGAAGCAAAGGCTAGCACTTCCTTCCCAGGGCCCGGCCCAAGGAGGATTCAGTAGGCCTGAACTAATGTAGAGCAGGGGCTCTATAGGGAGAATCTGGCATTCAGCACCAGCCAGACAAATGGTTAAAAAACTCAAGTTTGGCTCCTGGCTCTCTGTAGGTTCTCAGATACCTAGCAGCTTCTATTTCACTCAGCTCTTGAAAATAGTTCTTTCCTTCCTATCCCTCCCTCCCTCTCTTCTTCCCTCTCCCCCTTCCTCCCTCTCTCTTTTTTTGTCAGTCTTTGGGCTTGAACTCAGGGCCTAGGTGCTGTCATTGAACTTTTTCTCTCAAGAGTAGCTTTCTATCACTGAGACACAGTTCCAATTCTGGTTTTCTGGCTAGGATTACAGGTATGAGTCACTGATGCCCAAATCTTTGTCCCCTTCCTCCCTCCATCCTCCCCCCCCCCCAACTCTTTCTGTTTTCTTGAACTCAGGGTCTGGGCACTGTTCCTGAGCTGTTTTGTTCAAGGCTGAAATCCTACCACTTGAGCCACAGCTCCACTTCCAGATTTTTGGTAGTTAATTGAAGATTGGAGCCTCACAGTGTTTCTTGCCTAGGCTAGTTTTGAACCGCAACTCTCAGATCTCAGCCTCCTGACTAGCTAGGATTACAAGTGTGAACCAGCAACACCTGGCTTAGTTGTCCTTTTCAAGAACTGTAATTGCAGGCAGAGTAGTTAGTGCTATACTGAAACACCAGCCAGGCACTGTGAAAAGGGCATACATGTCTCAACTGGCCTAGGATCAAACATTATTAAAACCATTCACACTGGGGAAACTAAGCTCACTTACAGATTTATCAAGCCATTATATTGAAAACGAACTTTACAACTTTGGTGGGAGGGGAGGGAGGAGGAGGACTGAGTAGGGGGAGGGAGGATGGGAAGGGATGGGAAGGGGAAACAAAGGAGGAGGCTACAATGCTTGATAAGAAATGTACTCAATATCTTGCCCATGTAATTGTAACCCCTCTGTACAGTATTTTCACAATTTAAAAAAAAATCTTTGCCTGATGCCAATGGTTCACATCTATAATCCTAGCTACTTAGGAGGCTGAGTTCTGAGAACCATGGTACAAAGCCAGCTTGGGCAGAAAGGTCTGTAAGACTCTTATATCCAATGAAGAATTAAAGAGCAAGAAATGGAGCTGTGGCTGAAGTGGCAGTTTGCCAAGCTTGAGAATAAAAGCTCAGGGACAGCATCCAGAGTCAAAGTTCAAGGCCTACTAGTGGTGCATGTGTGCACATGCATGCACACACACATAAAGCACACACACACACAGGACACAGAATTTCTCTAGCCTGTTTTTCTCTTGGGTCACATGTGTTGCTCATAGGAAAGGTACTGGGACAGGGGCAGAGATTAGTTGTCCAATGCCACTGACTCACCAGAAATTTTTCTCCTCTGTAATATGGAAATGAGGATATCTGACTTATATGGTTGTTGGGAGCATTAGATGAGCTAACAATAAAGTGTGTGTGTGTGTGTGTGTGTGTGTGTGTGTGCCAGTCCTAGGGCTGTCCCTGAGCTTTTTTGCTCAAGGTTGGCATTCTACCACTTGGGCCACTGGTGCACTTCCAGCTTTTCTGGTGTTTAATTGGAGATAAAAGTGTCACAGGTTTTCCGACCCTGAGCTTGAGCTGGCACTGAACCACAACCATCAGATTGCTAGCCTCCTGAGTGGCTAGGATTACACATGTGAGCCACTGGCTTACGACTGCAATAAGGTTTTAATGAAGGAGAGCTGGTGAGATTCTTCAGTACCTATTTCATGTGACCTCCTCTGAGACCCCTAAAGTACAATCAGTGGGAGACTCTGCCTTCAAAGCACCAAGAGGAGTCAAGACCAGCCAAGTAATGCTGCATTGACAAACAGCCTGGCCTTTTTTCTACTCACAATATGAGTTCAAGGTGAGTCAGTAGGAGCTTCTGTTCTTATGAGGGACAGAAGTCACTGAGCAGAGTCTCTGCTCTGACACACTTCCCTAAGATCACAGGCAAAGGGAAATGAACTCAGACTACACATTGACATGTTGTAATCATACGATTGTGCCTAACCATGAAAAGAACAGAAAGTATAAGTCTACCATGTTTCAGCCAACAATCAGTCAAGTCTGACCCTGCTACATGAATTACCCACTTCCCATGGGACCAGGAAAAATCCCCTAAGTAAATCTGAAATGTCCTACTATATGAAGCAATTCAAGCCTGCATAGACTTGCTGAGATGAGAGAGTTGAAGCCATGTGACTGAGCAGAAAAATACTGATCAAAGCCAGGTGCCAGTGGTTCACATATGTAATCCTAGCTACATAGAAGGCTGAGGTCTGAGAATCCTGATTCTAAGCCAGCTCAGGCAGGAAAGTCTGTAAAAGACTCCTATCTTGAATGAACCTCCAAAAAGCCAGAAGTGGAGCTGTGGATCAGGCAGTAGAGCACTGGCCACTAAAAAAACTAAAAGACAGCACCCAGGCCATGAGTTCAAGACCCACACACATACACACACAGAAAACAAAAAGCTAATTTAGTCCAAGTGCATGTACACATGTAAATTTCAAAGAGGCAGAAACAAATATGATCACAGTTTGGAATGCAAAAAATACTAAGTCCCATCAGTTCAGGAGAGTGGAATGTATGTTCCCTCAGGGAATTGCATTCTGGGATATTTTGGGGGATCCTTCCACTAGGATACCTCTATACTTCTTGTGAGTCAAAGGCGGCAAGTTCTTCAAGAACCAGAAACTCACCTTTCACCCCAATCCAAGGGACTTGAAGTTCTAAGAGGATCTTTGCATTCACTCCCCAAGGAATCCACAGGATCTGAGAAATAAATAGGATGGGGAAAGCTGGATAAGAAAAGAGAAGCAGGGAGGCGCAGGGGTCTCTGTGCAAATGGTAAAATGGGAAAGGGACTGACCTGAGTAGAAACAACAGGATCAGCAGGAGGGAGGAGAGCAAAGATGAGGGAACCAGTCCTACAGAAGGCATCACACCCTGGGATTCAGGCATATGTAGGAAGAGTACTCCCCAGAAAGAGAACACTGGGGGCTGGGAAGGTGGCTCAGTGGTAGAGCGCTTGCCTCGCATGCCTGAGGCCCTGGGTTCGATTCCTCAGCACCACAGAAGCAAAAAGAAAAAAGCCGGAAGTGGCGCTATGGCTCAAGTGGTAGAGCGCTAGCCTTGAGCTTTAGAGCTGAGGGACAACGCCCAGGCCCAGAGTTCAGGCCCCATGACCGGACCCCCCCCGCCCCAAAAAAAAGAAAATAAAAAAGAAAGAGAACACTGGACGAGGTCAGGGGACAGGAGAGGGCAGCAGAAAGGAGGCCAGATTGTAAAGTATGGAAATTTGAAATAAGAGTCCCAGACTGGGGCACCAAGGACCCTGGGTTCTAATCCTGACTACTGAGTGGTCAAATCTCTGTCCTCAGAGCCTCAATTTACTCCATCTGGGAAACAAACAAACCAAAAAAAACAGGAAGAAGCACCGACTTTTCTGGTGCTGCCTCTGAGGACATCGAGAAGAGGAGGGAAAAGGAGCTGCACTCACCTGACTGGCTATGGGGACCAGCACAGCTCCTGTCTCCCCGCCCCCCCATCCCACCTCCCCGGCCACGAGGTGCCATCGGCCTGTTGCTGGAGGTTCAGAGCCCACAGCCCCAGGTTGGGCAGAAAGACCAGGGCAGCCAGTACCAAGGCGCCCGTCTGCAGAAGCCCCTACTTCTTCTGCCAGTTCAGAGCCAGTCACCATCGCCATGACCCATCTGACTCCGCCGACCCCCTGCTCCACACCCACCACAAGACCCCGGGTCGCGGAAGCCGCAACTCACCAAACACAGGCAGCCACAGCACCATCCAGGCCCCAACTCCCTAGCACTTCCGCCTCTCCCTAGGTTGTAAGACGGAAGATACCACTGACTCACTGCCATGGGGGGGGGGGTTGCAGCTGCCAATAACAATGTTGGACCCTGAGGAGCCATCAGATCCACGATTCTCTATTCTACAATTGCTAGACAACGCCTATATTTGTTGAACTCCGCCTCCTTTTGGAATGTTTCAGTCTGTCCGGGTGCCACCTGAGGGTCCGACCTCAGAGATACCCCCTCCATCGCTGCAATAGTGTATCCCGCTCCTCCACGGATCCCCTGCCCACCAGGCGGTGAGAAAGCAGATTTGAGTTCTTGTTGGGCGCTGAAATGGTGCCGGCTACACGCTGGTGAGAGGCCTCTGTTGGGGCGTGGTTGAGTGCGCTTCAGAATCCGATCCTGGCCTCTTCCTGCTGCTGCTGGGGGGGAGTCCTTGGGCTTTGCAGATAGTGGTAGATCCCTGCCATTCCCAGCCCCTGGAGTCTGGGACTCCCCACTCATCTTGGCAGGGCCCTGAGGACAACCAGACCTGATTTGACCCAGGGATCTCAGTGTCTTTTGGCATTCTTCCCTCCTTAGATCCTCAGCTGCTCCCACTGCCTTTCCTGGGGCAGCCCATAGCCCTCCAGCTCCACCCAGAGCTGAGCTCCTTCCAGCACGAGAGTTCCCACCAGAATAGCTGGCCAGTCCCACTCTCTGCCCAGATCTACCTGCGCCTGCAGAGAACCTCCTCTAGCCCCAGAGTTATGAACTATCACCTATATAGGAGTAGACACCGTATTGCTCCCTAGCCTGTGGGCAACATGGCCCCACTAATCAATCTCTTTACAACAATCCTTGTCCTGTATATGCCTGCCTCTGCATGGTCCCCTGGCATGGCCAGAATGGATTCTTTCAGTGTCCTGTGCGGTGAAATGAGGCCCACGCTGTAATCCCTGTGCAATTCTGCCCACGGTCCTAGGTTTCTTCGTATTGAAGATACTAGATGTTGGGTGTGTTCACTCCCATACGTAATCCAGACTGCAGTCAGAGCCCACCAGCCTGTGATACCTGTCTGCCATGCCTAACCAAGTGGTGGGGAGGTAACCCAAGCCTGTCTACAGGCTCCTTCCTCAAGCAGGTCCAGTCCCACACATATCCTCTGGACACTCAGCACAGGCTGAGCCCTTCCCAAAACCTCAGATTCAGGGTTTGTCTCCATTCAGTCCTATTTGGCAAGCCATCAGCCAGCACCCATGTGTGCCAGACCCTGTGCCAGGCTCCAGGAAGATGTGCAGGCAGTTCAAAACCCTGGGAGTTGAAATGGGGGTTGGGAACTGAAACATTAAACAAATATGCAGTTACCCAAGACAGTGAAATGTGTGCATAACTGTGGTAAGGGCTCTGAAGAAAGGCTGGACCACAGAGAATCTGGGCTCGCTCCAGTACTCATTGGTGAACTGCTTCTTCTGACACCCTCCTCTCTGACATACTCCACAGTGCCCTCTTGATTCTCTGCCTCTCCAGCCCAACCACTGATTCTGGTGACTTACCAACCCCAGCCCTAGACAGGCATCCTGATGACTCTCACCTCCCATTTCTTCTAGCTCCAGGTCAAACAGTAAGGGGTCAGTTTTTCTGACATCACAGCTTGGTCTTAACACCTGTAACAAAACTTTGAAGGCTTGGATCACCTTGGCTGAGTCTGCATTTCTGGGGATGACATGCAAGAGTTAATCAAACTGGGCAGTGGTGGATCATGCCTCTAATCTTAGCTACTCAGGAGGCTGAGTAGCTAGTCCATGTAGCACCCTCATAACACCTCTTCTCAGAACTGACCCTACCCACAAATTCCCATAGTCTACATAATGTGACCTGTGATTGCCCATATGACCCATGAGACTACCACTAATTTTTTTTTTAAATTCAGCCTATACCTGTCCATGGCTGCTGCCTCCATTTTTCCTTGGAGCAGCCTGGCAGGTCTGCCCCCCAATAAAGCCTTGAACTCATATTGGCTGTTCTCACGTACCTTTTATTTCTTACAAATTGGAGTCTCAGGCACTAATCTGACTTCAAGCCTCCATCCTTAGGTCTCAGCCTTCTGAGTAGCTAGTATTATAAATGTGAGCCACGGTTACCCAGCAAATTTGCCTATTTTTTGATACCTCATGGATGTGGAAACATATAGTTTTTAATATCTAGTTTAATTTACTTGCTATATTTTATAGATTCATTCATGTTATTGCTCAGAATGTCATTCCTTTCTAAGATTCAATAATATTCCCTTGGATGGATTTACCACATTTTGTTTATCCATCAGTGGACATTTGGGTTGTTTCTACATTTTCACTATAGTGAATAACGCAGTCAATAACATTATATGTCTCTTATATTGAGCAGACTGATGTAACAGAGTAGCCAGAGTCATCCTTTCATAAGAAACTCAGATGAACTTTGGGGACCACCTGTGGCTTTCCTTTACATTAACTATCCATGAGAATCCTTACAGCCTGTGAGGCCTATATGGTATGACCAACTTACATCCCTGAGCTAAGCAGCTCATGTAAAGCTGAGACCTTAAGATTTTAGCTCAAAAACCTCTCCACCATGGGAAGATAAACTGAGGACCTTCCCAAGCTAGGCACATTGTAACTACTGTATTCAGTAATTACTGCTTGAGCAAAGTATAGCAATCAGAAAGGAAAGTATTTAGAATCTCTCCCCTTCCCATCTCCTCTTCTTGCTCCCTAGATGATTTTGAAGGAATCTGGATTTGAGGTTTGTTTTGTTTTGTTTTTATCTTCCCAGATTCACTGTTTTCTGTCTCTCTTAGGGCTTGAACTCTGGTCCTGGGTATTGTTTCTCAGCTCTCAGGAAGTAATCTACCACTTCAGCCACAGTGACACTTAGGTTTTTCTGGTGGTTAATTGGAGATAAGTATCCCATGGACTTTCCTGCCCAGGCTGGTTTTGAACTGTGATCCTCAGACCTCAGTCTCCTGAATAACTAGGATTACAGGTGTGAGCCACTGGTGCCTGGGCAGAGTCACTTTTTGATCAAAGATGCACACCAGCCAAGTCTTCCCACAATAGGGAATCTGCCCTAATAACTGAGCCTCAATCTGGGACCTCTTTCATCACTTTTGCAATATAGGATGCACCAAGCAGGGGGAGGGGCTTCTTGAGCTTTCTCCTCCTCCCAGAGAAAAGTCTACTTCCAGGGGGAAAACAGAGTTGACCATGAACTAAAACTGAACCAGAACTGCTGCTTTCAAGTCTGAGCCCTCCTATGGGACAGTCATGGGCATTAAATGAGAATATATAATAAGGTGTTCCCTGGCCCTGGTGGCTCACACCTATAATCCTAACTACTCAGGAAGCTAAAGTCTGAGGACTGGGGCTTGCCCTTAGGACCTGGGACCTGACCTTGAGTCCAGGCTAGCACTCCATCACTTGAGCCAAAGCACCATTTCCAGCTATTTCTGAGTTGTTTACTGGAGAGTTTCATGGACTTTCTTGCCTGGGCTGGCTTTGAAACATGAACCTTAGATATCAACCTCCTGAGTAGCTAGGATTATAGCCAGGGCCTGGATAGCCCCCCACCTTGCTCATGCCATAGCCTTATTCTCTTTCTCATTTGGAAGCAGCCACACACCCTTTCCACCTTGTCTTGAGTTCATTCCAGCCCTAAGGCTTTCACCCTAGCTATTGCCTCTGCCTGATCATTTCCATATTGCCCCTGAAGCTGGCTCCCTCTCATCCTACAGGTGTTGGCTTCAATGCCACTTCTTTACAGAGACTTTCTTTATGTGTGGATTCTGGGATTTGAATGGGTTTGATCTCAGGATTTGGGCACTGTTGCTTAGCTTTTGTATCTCAAGGCTGGCATTCTACCACTTGAGTTCTCACTTATGACTTATTGCTAGTTACTAGGAGATAAGAAATTCGCAGACTTTGCCCAAGCTGACTTTGAACCATGATCCTCAGATGTCAGTCTCCTGAGTAGTTAGAATTACAGCTGTGACTCACCATCACTCAACTCACAAGCACTCTCACCTGCACTGTTTATCTTGCTATGGGTGCTTCATATAGTTGTTTATATACTAGATTTCCACTGGGCTTCCCCAAATAGATGATCAGTTGAGACTTTGATAGGTGCCTTGTCTGCTCCTAGACTACATTGTGAACCATTTGCACTTGACATGTATCTGATGAATGGTGAGTTTCTCCTTCCATAGTCACCTTGCTACCTCTCTGTCTTTCTGTCTCTCTGTCTTTCTCTCTGTCTCTGCCTTTCTCTGTCTGTCTCTGTCTCTGTCTCTCTGTATGTCTCTTTCTGTCTCTCTGTGTGTCTCTTTCTGTCTCTCTGTCTCATTTATGTCTCTGTCTCTGTCTCTCTGTCTCCGTCTCTGTCTCTCTCTCTGTCTCTCTCTCTCTCTGTGTCTCTCTCTCTGTCTCTCTCTCTGTCTGTCTCTCTCTCTGTTCCTCAGCCTTGAACTCAGGGTCTGGGCACTGTTCCTGAGTTTTTTTGCTCAAGTATAGCACTCTATTACTTGAAACACACAGCTCCACTTCCAGCTTTTTTGGTGGTTAATTGGAGAGAAGAGTCTCACAAACACCCAGTGCTGGTGGCTCATACTTGTAACCCTAGCTACTCAGAAAGCTGAAATCTGAGGGTCATGATTTAAAGGCAGACACGGCATGGAAGTCCATGAGACTCTTATCTCCAATTAATCACAGAAAGAGCCAGAGTGGCACAATGGCTCAAGTGATAGAGTGCTAGCTTTGAGCAAAAGGATCTTAGGGACAGTGCCCAGGCCCAGAATTTAATGCCCAAGCCTGGCAAAAAGTAGTAGTAGTAGTAGTAATAGAAGCTCACAAACATTCTTGCCCAGACTAGTTGCAATCATGATCCTTAGATCTCAGTCTCCTGAGTATCTAGGATTGCAAGCATAAGCCACCATCATCCAGGTCCCTTTTTATTTATTTATTTTAACAGAGTGCTTATTCATGGACTCTGTCCCCAATTTTCCATCTTGTTGTTAGTAACTGGAAAAGTCAACCAGAGGAATGGTAATGAGTGCAGGCCTTCAACCTTTCTGGTGTGGATACAAAAACCTTTTCTACTATGTGTCCTTGCCTTGGCTTTTTAGGTACCTTCAATGGTAATGCCATTCATCATGGAACCTCAAGCTAACGAGGCCAAAGCCTTGAGCCACGGATTGTGAAAGAATAGATCTACCATTCTAGAGGTGCTGGTTTATGGGCCAGCATGTTTTAAACACATTGTATTGATTGATAATTGATTGTATGTGTGTGTGTGTGTGTGTGTGTGTGTGTGTGTGTGTGTGTGTGTGTTGGTACTAGGGCTTACTCTGTTGCTTAGTTTTCTGCTCAAGTCTGGTATTCAACTACTTGAGACAAACTTCTATTTCTGGCTTTTTTGTAAGGTTAATTGGAGATAAGAGTCTCACAGGCTTTTTTGCTCAGGCGAAAAACCACCAGTGTGTGGCTTGTTTTAATATTGTTTAACAAACTGCTGATTCACAAACTCAGTCTCCAATTTCCCATCTCATCATCAGAAACCATTATCCCCCATTTCTTTTTTTATTTTTTATTTTTTGCTGGTCGTGGAGCTTGAACTCTGGGCCTGGGCACTGTTCTGAGCTCTTCAGCTCAAGGCTAACATTCTGTTCTGAGCTCTTCAGCTCAAGACTAACACTCTACCACTTGAGCCATATCACCCACTTTCAGCTTTTTCTGGGTATGTGCTGAGGAATCGAACCAAGGGCCTCATGCATGCAAGGCAAGCACTCTACCACTGAGCCACCTTCCCAGCCCCTAGCCCCCATTTGTTTATCTTCCAAGTGAGGATGATTGTAATGGTATGATTTCCAGGCTGGCAACAGAGAGATCTGCTTAGGCAGAAGCTGTAAGTATGCAAGGAGCTGGTGGCTTAGGCCTGTAATCCTAGCTACTCAGGAGGCTGAGATCTGAGAATCATGGTTCAAAGCCATCCAGGGCAGGAAAGTCTTTCAGACTGTTACTTCTAATTAACCACCAGAAAACCAGAAGTGGTGCTGTGCCTCAAGTGGTAGAGCACTAGCCTTGAACAAAATAGATGAGACACCACCCAGATTCTGAGTTCAAGCCCCAGGATTGGTGTGAACATGAAAGACAATGTGTGTATGCACCCTCTCTCCACCAATCACACACTGGAAAGTAGAGAAGTGGAGGGAGTGGCACCAGAACATCCAGACACATGTCATGAACCAATCAAGCTGGGGCATTGCCTTTCCCTTCTGGAATGCTTGGGGATTTCCTTTCTAGCCTCCAAATCAGAGTCACTCTTCCACTGCAATTCAGATTCTGGATAGTGTCTACCTGAACCAGGACAAGTTCTTTCTTTCCTTTTCAACTCTCTCCAGGAGCTGGTGTCCACCAAAGCTGGTGGGAACATGTTGAAATGCTTTAGCTTGGGGATGATTTCTATTCCAAATGCTCACTGGATTTGAGTTGTCCAGGAACGGCAAGGCTTGATTTTGAGCAGGTGACCAAGCCAGCTGGGCTTGCTTGGTCACTGAGCTGTAGCCTGTTGTTTGCCACTCAGGACTCTAGGTCAGCCCATGGGGAGGAACAGCAGCGGTGGGCCTCCTGGCCCAATCCATGACTCTACAGCATCCTCTCCTGGCCAGCCACAGAGTTACAGGCACTCTTGTCTGGTTCTGGTTTCATAGTTTATGTTTCCATTCCTGGGGCTTTAACTCAGGGTCTGGCCTATTCTTGAGTGTTTCGTCCTCATGCCTAGTGATCTACCACTTGAGCCACAGCTCTACTTCCAGCTTTTTAGTTGATCATTTAAAATAAAAAAAATCTCAGACTTTCCTGTCAGAGCTGGCATTGAATGTTATTTCTCAGCTCTCAGCCTCTTGAGTAACCTAGGATTGCAGACGTCAGTCACCACCACTGGCATCCAATTAATCCTAGCTTTGCTCCTCACTGGCAGAAAGACATTTGGAAAATTATTTAACTTCCTAGTCACTTGTTGGAATGTTGAAAATGATTTGTTTTTGTAATGCTGATCCTAGGGCTTGGTGCTGTCCTTGTGTTTTTGTTTGTGTTTCTTTTTGTCTTGTCAATTGTGGCTTTAACTCAGGGCCTAGGCACTGTCCTTAAGCTTTTCTGTTCAAAGCTAGTTAGTGTTCTACTATTTAGAACCACAACTTCACTTCAGGGTTTGTGGTGATTAACTGGAGATAAAACTCTCACTGACTACCCTACTCTGGTTGGTTTTGAATCCTAATCCTCAGATTTCAGCCTTCTTAGTAGCTAGGATTACAGGCACGAGCCACCACCATCACCCAGATCCTTGAGCTTTTTTTTAACTCAAAGTTGGTGCTCTACCATTTGAACCCCAGCTCCACTTCCTGGTGTTTGGTAAGTCCCATGACTGACAAAACAGTCTCATGGGCTTTCCTGCTTGGACCAGCTTCAAACCACAATCCTTTAACCTCAATTGCATGAGTAGCTGGAATTATAGGCATGAGCAACTGGCACCCAGTTTTTATGTTTCTTAAACCAAATTAAGTCACTTTCCAACCCCCAACCTTTAAGAACTTCTGTTTCAGAATAAAAGTCAAATTCCCCACCATAGCCTGAGGGGCTCCACCTTAGCTAGTGGTTCTCAAACTCCTCTAGAGAGCTTGTTTGAAGCAGTAATGTGTATGTGTATGTATACCCATTCTCTAACCCCCACTCACACTAAAGTGTTAACCTTCAAAAATAAAGCTTTTCTTTTTTCTCATTGTTACATCTACAGTGTCTACAACTAATAAACACAATAGACATAAAAGTAATGAACCAGACACAAATATATGCATTATTAAAGTCCCTGAAGTCATAATGAATTTCCCAATTTTTATTTAAAGCATGTACCTACATATACAAGAATTTAGCAACTCAACAAACTTCAACCGTTCCTCATGGTATAATCCCTGCTTTCACTGTATATGATGTTGGTATAATTTGTGGAGGGGAAGGGAAAAAACAAATCGTTAAAACAGGGATACAGGTGGACCCATTGCAACAATGAGATGTACAAGTGGTTATGTCAAAAAACAAACTTTACAACTTTGGGGGGGGGTTGAGGAGGATTCGGTGGGGGGGCAGAGGGAGGATGGGAAGGAATGGGAAGGGGAAACAAAGGAGGAGGCTACAATGCTTGATAAGAAATGTACTCATTATCTTGCCCATGTAATT